>NW_013952874.1:191197-198562 GCF_001266775.1 Austrofundulus limnaeus
CTCATCTACAGGCCAGCGGTCACTCTTTCAGGGATGAAGATATTCTCATCCTTGATAGAGAGGAACAGCGTTTTAAGAGAGGAGTAAGAGACATTTTTGTAAAGAAAAAACATGTTTTTAAACAGGGGGTAAGGTCTCCATGTCCACTTGTCCCCCTCTTACAATGCTGTTATAGTGAAAATGACTCAGCTCTCTGAGAACAATAGGGATAATCAGGACACTAATGATCTACCATCAGACTGATGGTCCTGTTGCATGTGAACAGTTTTGATTGTCATCAGTTAACTTGTTTATCCACCATATGGAGGCAGTGCTTATCAGGCTGAGTTTACCTGAACCTCCTCAKACTGAAGAAGTCCCTCGAAGGAGAGATGAAATGTTTCAACAAACAGAACCTGTCCAGAGGAACTGACTCAACTTCTTAGATTTTTCTACCTGGATTATTGAGATGCATCAGGACATCAAGTAGTCTGTGTTTGTTTCAAAGCACTTAGTCACAATTTAGGTTGTTTTTTTAAAGTGTAAATAATACAGATGTGCTCCTTCAATGTGTGACAACAAATAATTATAAAAAAAATTTAATTAAATTATTAAAAGGTGTAAAAGTTCACAGCAAGTGCTATTTTTTACAATTTTACAAAAATCCCTTATTTTTTCCCCATTAAAGTGACATTAAAAGTTTCTTAAACTTGGTTGTACATCCTTATATTAAAACTGTACAGGGTGAGTCAAAAGTCACCCTTTAATTTTGATCCAATAGGGCAGCTTTTAAGATGTTGACCATGTTCTGGACAAATATAAAAGACAGGTCCTCTCATCCATTACTTGCTGAGGTATTTAGATATTTCATTTTCCCTTTTCTTTCTGAAATGAAAGGGTGTCCTGTAACCTTTGACWCACCACACTACAGCACAAGAACATGCTACTCTAAAGCATAAAAAAAATAATCTGTTTTGGATAAGCAAAGATTTACTGTGATACTGAATTTAGTGAACAAAGGGTTTAACGTGAAGCTGTACAAATCTGAGAACTCCTCTACAAACTTCCTAAAAGCAAYAGGAACTCTAAAACTTGACAGTCGAAGCTAAAGAACATGACATTTGAAACCTGAGGACAGGAAGTAATGCTGCGAGTCTCCATGGATCCCCACCGTCCCGGGTCCTACAGAATCAGCCAGGATGTTCACCACAGAGAACGCTCCACTCATGAAGCCAAAACCGAGGCCAGACACTGAGACAAACAGAAACAAGACCATCTTTAGACCACAGACAGATGTTTTTTTTTTTTCCATAAGGAAGTCTGGATGATATACATCCAAAACTGGATCATTATTTTCAGTTATTAGCCAATTATGTTTCACATTTCTCAAATTAACTGGTAGGAAAATTATGTTTTTCAAACTGAAAGTAATAAATGTTAAAATCTAAAATTGGTCTTTTGTTAAATTATCTCTTATGTAGTTATGCCTCAATCTTAGAAAGCTTTTTTACATGAGTAATTTCTGTTCACCACCATAAACACGGTGAGGGGTGAAAACTGTTCAAATAGGTGTGCGTTTGTTTGTCTGTCTTTTAACAAAATATYTCAAACAAGTAAGATGTTGTACATCTACAACTCATTGGTTTTTGGAGTCAACCTGACTGGAGAACATCAAAGYTAACCAAACTTATACAGATGATGTTAACAGCTAAGGTTTATTTTCGATTGCAATTTCAGTTTTCTGGATTCTGTGTGTTTGAGAGCAGTGAGCTGTGCATCTATGCTTTTCATGACCAGTTTTTTTTTATCCTATTGTGTTTTTTCTTTGAACAGCTTGAATATCTGTATTCCTGTCCGTGCACAATTAATTGCCCTCTTTCACTCATCACACCCGTCTGCCCCACTTTGTACCAAGCATGGCAGCTGCTGCCACATTTATGATTTGATCGGTTTCTTTTAAAATAAAAGGAAGGCAGATTTGGACCAGTTTTTATTTATTATTATTTAACGCCGACAAAGGTTGTTAGCCGTGAACAATTGGGGCTGTAAACTCAAATGTTTTGTGTCAAAACTCAGATCTGATGTTCTACAATTACAGACATTAAACTGAGATGGGTCAAGACATCCCCTACAACACTTTTGAGAGACAATCTTTTGCCCAAACTCTTTTGAAGATGAACCAAATTCAAGTAGGAAGACTGCAAATTTCTGTGACTCACACCAAAATACTGACAATGGCGTGTGTGTGTGGGTGGGGGGGGGGGGGGTTGATGCAACAGATCAGATTTGATATTTTCCCCAGCTGCACCTTTATGAGGGGTCAGATGGAGTTGGTGCCCTGATTGGAAAATGCTACAACTGCTCTTCTCTATCATTGTCAAGTGAACAAATAAAATGCAAATTTCAATTGAAAACGCTGAAGTTTAAAATGAGAAAACCAGTGAAATCAGTACCAAATGGTTAAGACTTTTCTCAAAAACACATTCTACATCTGCACTGTAAAAAGGAACAAAATGAAGAATGATTTTTAAGCACATTCCTAAAACCACAATAGATTGTGTTTTGATCCATACTGATAGCATCATCAGACCACGAGTGCTAAATGATGTCCAGACTTCAGCCTGAATCTGGTGGGGAAAAAAAGTGAACTATGGTGGTCTGTCTGTACCGTAGGCCAGCTGTCGGATGGATATCGGCATCGTTTCCTCTTGACTGAGAGCAAGGAGGCCTTCATTTGCTTTCCTGCAGRAAAAAATGTACACACTCATTTACAAATTTTCAGTTTCTAGTTTTAATGCGGGCTGGAAACAGTAATATGAATAAAAACTAAACCGATCAAACTGTGATGACAAACAACAGCAGTATTTAGGTTTTAAGGAACACAGTTTTGGCCACGCTGAGGCAAAACCCAGTGAAAATATTCACACTGAATGACAGGAAGGCTGAGTGCAAAACCATCAAATGCTCTGGCAGTGACTTACTTCAGGAGTTTGTAGTACGCAAAACGGAAAGTTTCCTGAAGTAGGACGGACAGGACCACGCCGAAGATGAGCAGACCTTTCTGCTGCGACGCACTGTCCTTATTACTGATCTGAACAGAGATGAACCACACCAGGGAAGCCAGGAGCAGCGACACCAACCAGAAAAATGCTCTGAAATATAAAAAGACGATTATAGTCAAGAATTATGAAATTATAATAATTTCCCACTTTGACATGAATTCAATAAATCCTTTCTAAATGTTCTGAGCTGCTTTTAAAAATAAAAAAAAAACATTTTAGTGTTTCATTTAATTTGAAAAGTCCTAATTAACACACTGTGCAAACTAGAATTCAAAACTGAAAAAAGCAAAGATCTCTGTGAACTCAAATTAAGGTGCACACATTGTTTCCTCTGTCAACAACTGTCTCTTAATGATTAAAAAAGATGAGCTCTAGAAAAGTTAAGCCTAAATTATGTAAGAACCAAAGAACATAATAAATACAGTGCTTGGGAAAATATCCAAACCCCTTTTACGTTTTATACATAAATATAAATCAGCCTTCAATTCAAAATAAACATTCAAATGAACCTTATTTAGTTTCAATATGAAATCAAATTTCTACAAAGACCCTCTAAATAAAAATGTAAGTTAAATGACTGCATAACTGTTGTCCTAATTCAACATAGAGAAACGATTTTTGAAAAGTACAAGTCAGATGATCGATAGAAAAAATTTCCAAGGCTCTAAGCATCTCCAGGAGTTCTGTTAAATCCATCATCAACAAATGGAAGGAAWATAAGACATCRTCTCAAGTCGATCACAAAATCTGTAGAAAACAATTTTAAAAAAACCCTTGTTTAAAATTCAGCATTATTCTAATGACTGCATTCTCTCTACCTACACTATTAAATGCACAGAAACCATGCAATCAGCCACCTGTCAGACTGAGAGCAGCACTCCTGTCCTTGCCTAACGACAGAGGGCATCTGTATGAGAGCAGTAGTGACAGTTGATCAGTGCTCGAAAATGACAAATGAACACGCAAGCAAAACATTATTTCACCCACAGTGTTGAGGACTATTTTCTTGTTTTCTCAAATTTGAAGTCCATTTGTCTTGTTTCTAATGTAAGCGCATCTTTGTCCACAACGACTGACTTGGAACAGCTCTACAAGTCGGAGCACAAACACAACACTCCTCTCTAAAACTGCCCTGTGAGCTCAGAAAGTCCAGGAGCTGAAAAACCAGAAGGCAGCAACTGGTCCARCACTAAAGGTAAGACTGCAAACCAGGTCAGCAGTGATCCCGCCCAAACAAACAAACAAACACACACAAAATCTTTCAGCAATGGCAGAGTTGTGAAAGAAGCATTTGTTTAGGCTGAAGATGCACTTTTCTGTGATTTGAAAAATAAAAAAAGTGACATCATGGCTGGCCTTCAAGATGCAAAGTGGTCCCAGAATACGAGACACAAAATGTGTGTGTGTGTGTGTGTGTGTGTGTGTGTGTGTGTGTGTGTGTGTGTGTGTGTGTGTGTGTGTNGTGTGTGTGTGTGTGTGTGTGTGTGTGTGTGTGTGTGTGTGTGTGTGTGTGTGTGTGATTACACAACGTGGGGCTGCAATTGACTTGTATGAGCCTGCAGTCTGGATCGGTGAGGGACTGCTGCAGATGACAGCCCACCTAGCCCCACCACAGAGATCCAGCTGCCTAGTTTTGATTTTCTGGTTTGTTTGGCATTTAAAATTATTGTGTCTTCGTTAGAAATTTATAAATAGATTTGTGAATCTGCACCTAAAGCCACCTCGTGTAAATAGTTAATACTAATCTAATGAGGAAGGGAAAGAGTTTTAGTTTGAACACCAGTTTTCTCCTGTTTTTGAGGTTAGGAAATTGTCTTGTTTCATTTTTCTTCGGTAAGTTTAAGTGTTTTAGGTCTGGTTTGTCATGTATCTTTACCTAGGACAAGAAATGCAATGTTTGATACTGAAAGCAGACAAGTAGATCTCAGCAGAATAGCAACTTCAAAAGTAGATCTTTGTTCAAAAGGTTTTCTATTAAAGAAAATCCCATTCGTAGTTCCATGATCGGACAAACCATTAAATCAATGGAACTTATGCTTTCTAAACAAGCACCAGGTGTTTAACGTGCAACCTACAGCTCAAACTAATATAAAAATGAACAAACAAAACAAACTGTGTAGTTAGTAGTTATTTGAGTAAAAAGCTAACACAGTTGTCATTTCCAGCTGTTGTGTTGTTATAGCTAACAGATTAGCTTGTAAGTTAGCATCGGCTGCCTGCTTGCATTTTACTGATACCTGAGAGCAAGCAGCAGCGTCTGTGTCCCATTTCTACAGCACAGATAAACCCCCTTCATCCTGATAAAACCGAAAAGGTTCATTTTCAAACATTTTCCTCACCCTGCTATAAGGAAAATGACCCTCAGCGGCTCCCGGGCGATGGTAAACAGGAACAGAGCGATGGCTGGGCCGAAGGCGATAAAAGTGCAACCGAAAAACACCGCTGCCGTCATTTTGACTCCTCCGGAAGAGACGCCGGCGTTTCTGTGCCTTTAACAAATCTACAGATATTTCTCTGTTCTGGATGTATTGTTTCAACAAAATGCAGCCCGTTATAAATATTATTCTCCTTTAGCGAGAAGTATCACGGGGTCTGACTAACATCACATGTACTCACGTGACTTATGGGGGGGTGGGGTCTTTAAAAGAAACTGCAAAAAACTTTATTGTAAAGCAAAACAATGACACATAATATGGCAAGCGATTTTAGCATAAAATCAGATTCACAATGCTTACGTTCTAGACCAGTGGTTCCTAAACTTTTTTTCATCTGACCCACAAAATATCCATGGTAAAAACTTGTGACCCCAAATATTACTGGTCTGAGTACACAAACTTTGTTAATAACCGTAAAAACACAGGCTTATTGACAATCTAAACAGCTTGTACACAAATATAAATATTTATTTTTACTTATTTTGTGTTTTTGTAATAATTATAGGGAAAATATTACTACAGCAATTATTTTATTACCCTTTAAATTGATTTCTGGAGATTATCCAAGGTGCTTCATGACCCATAATTGGGTCCCAAGCCCAACTTTGGGAACCAAAGTGCAGTGGTTCCCAAACTTTTCAGCTTTTGACCCACAAAATAAGAGTAGCAGAGACCTGTTCCCCCAACTGTTTCTGGATGATAAACTTTTGTATCAGGTCAACTAAACATGGGCATGGTAACAATATTTTTATACTACATTTATCCATTTTAAATACACTAACCTCACTCCTTTGTAACAACTAAGGCAAAAACGTAATTAATTCAGAAAATCTTGTCAGGACCCCACCTTGATGTTTCGGGACCTCGCTTTGGGTCCCGACCCCAACTTTGGGAAACACTGTTCTAGACATCTGAAATTGAATTATGACTAGTCATATTTGTTATTTGATGTATCTCTAATTATATTTTGATTAATCAAAAATACCTATTTGAGATAGCTGCAATTGCATTTTGACAAATCAAAAATCATTTTAAGACATCTTGAATTGGAATTAAAACTTGTAATTATGTTAATACATACATCTTAAATTATCGTTCGGGATAGTCAAAATATAGTTGTTCCTAGTCAAAACTTATTTTTAGACATCTAGATAGTAATTAATTACTGACAGTCAGACGAAACCGATTTTATGTTAAAATGGCTTGCCACAGTGTCACGAGAGCGTGAATGCAGATGGAGGGCAGGAAGTGAGGTAGAAAAGGATCCTCTGTGCAGTTGAAAACATGCCTATGGTTTGTGCAGTTTACGGCTGCTCCAATCGTTCTAACCGAGAAAAGGGCAAGGGATTTTATCGAGTACCAAAGATTGCCGTGCACAAAGGTGAGAAATGTAGAAAACTCACAGAAAAGCGCCGTAAAATGTGGATTTCAAACCTACATTTGCAGTCGGGAGGAGCAGAATCTGCTAATGCACGTGTCTGCAGCGACCACTTCCTCAAAGGTATGCTAACTTGGTATGTGTGTGTGCGTGCGTGCATGCGCGTGCATGTGTTTGGCCTTGTTTTTCCTACATCGTGGGGCCCAGTTTTAAGGAAAATGCAGCCTTGTAGGGACCGGGTGCTCCTTGGGCCCCACAACTTCGGAGGGAGATTTTGGGTGTGGGGGTTGGGTTTAGAACCAAGGTGTGAATTGAGTTTAGGTTAGTTTTAAAGTCAGGTAGGTTAGTTTTAGGGTTGGTGGTCAGGGTTAGGAAATAAAATTACCATAAAATGAATGGAAGTCAATGGATGGGCCCCACAATTATAAAAAAAAAAGTTGTTGTTGTGTGTGTGTGTGTGTGTGTGTGTGTGTGTGTGTGTGTGTGTGTGTGTGTGTGTGTGTGTGTGTGT
>NW_013952874.1:200043-204565 GCF_001266775.1 Austrofundulus limnaeus
TGTGTGTGTGTGTGTGTGTGTGTGTGTGTGTGTGTGTGTGTGTGTGTGTGTGTGTGTGGCAGGCCATCGAAATTGCAACGCTTACATTCCAGATATCTGAAATTGTTTTGTGATATTAGACGTTATAGTTACTTAAGATATTTTAACTTATTTTTGGCTAGTCAAAACATGTTTCAGAGGTCTAATTACATGATAATGATGCCAGATTTACCATTTGAATGGAGGGTCCGATTCAAGATATTTTAAAATAAACTTTGACAAGTCAGCAGTATAGTTCGAGATATCTTTAACCTAGTTCTGACTGGTCATTATTTGCTTTCAAGATATCTTGAGTATCTGACCAGTCAATTCTAAATTTTTATGTTAAATTGACCCATATAGTAGGCTTTGTTTACATACTAGCAATAGGTTGTTGTAAAATAGGGCTGAGCAATGCTAGGAATATTAGTATCAATCCAATACCAAGTAAATACTGGGCTAGTATTGTCGACACCAATTTCTGTCATGTTCATTGAATAGTTCTGATTTTGCCTTTACTTAGTAGACTATGATAAAAAGACAAGACAAAGATTTTATAGAAAATAAATTAGTTTTGTATTAACTACCTACAACAAGATAAAGCAATGTAAAAATAATAAAATAATTCCCCTATTACCTTCTACTACACACAATTGTTGAAGCAAAAAGTCACGTGCAAAATAACGAAGAAGGAGTAACAACGTAGTAGCAAAAATATGAATTTAATAACATCAATAACACAACAAAAAATAACTTCCACTGCATGCAGACATGATGTAGGACTAAAGACTAACTTCAAACAATTTGGAGACTCTTCACAACTGCCTTTTTTCACTTTATTTGTGAAAAATAAATCTAGTGCAAACAAAGTAATCAATGTTATCATCATGCTAGTATTGATTCGATACTGATACTCATGTTGTTATTGATCTTTTTAATTCTGAGATTGATACGCCAACCCCTATTGTAAAATACTCTTTTATTTAGTAGTGATTAAGTTACTGATGGTCTAATATGGATTTCATCTGGACTTTTTTTAGGTTGCCCTAGCTCTTTGTTTGACGTTGAGTCAGTAGACTGGGCTCCAACTGTCAACCTCGGCTACCAACGAAATAAGCCCAAATCAGAGGCACCTGTTCAACGCGAGCAGAGTACGAAGCTAAAGGAAGACCAACAAAGATGGTCGGAAGGTGCTGAGGCGATGTCGGATCTCCAACAGACAGGTGAGAGACCGCGTATAAGACTGGGTGAGCCTGGATCTGAACCCACAATCCCACAGTCGGAGGGGATTCGTGGAAATGGGACATTAAATAATCCAGGTACATTATTAATATGTGTAACCATTATTATTAGTAGTAAATATTACAACTGATATGTCAGAACATCTATGCTAACTTCAAATTAGGTTTTCAAAATAGACTTTAGTAGCCTTTCTCCCCCATATGTCCATCCCTGACAGCCACATTATAATGCTGAGGGTTAGTATGAATGCAGCGTGCCTGACAGGAATGCAGCAAGGCCATTCAACTGGTGGCCCATGGGCCGCCAGTGACAAAAGTTCAGCCCGCCAATTGGTTCATTCTTCTCTTATCCCAAACCCCCGGTTTTCTACTTTAATTACTACAAGTTCTCTTAGTTAAACATAGACATGTTTGGTATCTACAGAAACAGAATCTTGTCTACAAGCTGGTAAAACCATTTCTATGAACACTTAAGACAGTTAAAATTACAAGCAGTTGAAGATAAGACTATGACATTGAAAATAAAATTGGTTTTAAAAATTTGGAAAGTCAGAGATGTCAAAATAATATTTGTGTTAAATAAGAGGCAGAATGGGTTATTTTAGTTTTTGATATTGTTTAATTATCACTCCTTTTATAGGGTTCTGGATGTTGTATTCATGTTTAAATGCAACAAAATAAACTATTTCAAAGGTAACAGATCTTTGTAATGCTTGGTTTATTTACATAATAACTTTAATTGCTGGATGTTCGGCCCCTCAGCTGTTGGCCTGCAGTAACTGTGGCCTCCGGAGAGATTTAGTTGAATAGCCCTGCATTAGAGTATAAAAGTGAATAAAAATAAAAACTTTCGATACAAAGTGTCCATAAAGTTGCTTTACAACTTAACAAAAGTTTTACAAAAGAAAACAAATAGACGTCTGTCGAAATTATTATAGAATGAGGAGTAGATGTTTATTGATTTGTCTAATTTAATCTTCCGTCTTTTGGGTCACTACAGCGGATCATCTGCCTCCATCTCATCCTATCTCCTACCTCCTCTACTGTTATACCAATTATCTCCATGTCCTCCTTCCCTGTTTTCGTCTCCTTCTGGCTGGCAGCACAATCAATATACACTGCCTGGCCAAAAGAAAAGTTGCCACCAAAATAAAGGTCACACACTCTAATATTTGTTGGACCACCTTTAGCTTTGATTACAGCACACATTCTCTGTGGCGTTGTTTCTGTAAGCTTCTGCAATGTGACAAGATTTGTTTCCATCCAGTGTTGCTTTAATTTTCTACCAAGATCTTGCATTGATGATGGTAGAGTCTGACCTTCTCCAGCACATCCCAAAGAGTCTCAGTGGACTCTGTGGAGTCAATCCATGTGTGAAAATGATGTCTCATGCTCCCTGAACCACTCTTTCACAATAAGAGCCCCATGAACCCTGGTATTGTCCTCTTGGAATATGTCCGTGCCATCAGGGAAGAAACAATCATTGATGGAATTACCTGGTCATTCAGTATATTCAGGTAGTCAGCTGACCTCATTCTTTGAGCACAGACTGTTGCTGAACCTGGACCTGACTACCTGCAGCAACCCCACATCATAGACCTTAGTTAGATCCAGGTGGTGACTGTTTTTGGCCAGGCAGTATATATCTCCTTCCTCAGCACATGTCCAAACCATCTCAACCTGGCCTCTCTATCTATAAACGTACATTTTTAAATAACAACAGTACTTTGTGGACCTGCTGTATAATTGGACCAGAGAACTTGCATGTTTCTAAAATAAAATAAAAAATATAACTTCACAATAATTCACAGACTGTAATTCATATTTATTAACTAATTTTGTTCCCCACTGATATATTGCAGGCTGTGGAGTTGCTGGATGCCAAACTGGGCTGACAGTGGAAGACATTGACAAGATGGAGGATGTTCTGAGACAGAACACAACAGAACTGACAAATCTTCGAACCAAAGCACTGGATACACAGTTCAACCGGGAGTCCTTTGAAAACGACGACAATAAAGCTAAATTTTACACGGGGCTCCCTAACTCCTTAGTTTTACTTCAAACCTTCGAGCTGTGCGAGCCCTACATCACCTGTGGCCCCATGTTTGTGCTGTCTAAATTTCAACAGTTCGTTTTAGTTTTGCTGAGGTTGAGACTAAATCTTTCCCTGACAGATTTAGCTTTCAGATTCAGTATATCTCTCCCCACTGCTTCCAGAGTTTGGCATAAAATAATCGACATCCTTTATAACAGACTGGGGTTTCTAATTGAGTGGCCAGAGCGACATGTACTTCACACTACAATGCCGATGGCATTCCAACAGGCTTTTGGAAGTAAAGCTGCTGTCATAGTTGATCGTTTTGAAGTTTTTGTCCAGGGGCCCTCAAATTTACAGGCCCAAGCTCAAACGTGGTCCAACTACAAGCATCAGCATGCTGTTAAATTTCTGATTGGTGTTGCACCACAAGGTTGTGTCACTTATGTATCTTGTGCCTGGAGAGGGGGAGTCAGTGATGAACAGATCACAATAGAGAGCGGCCTCTTAAAGAATCTGTTACCTGGGGATATTGTCCTAGCAGACCATGGGTTCAGTGTTGGCGGCAGTGTGGGATTTTACTGTGCTTCACTACAAACACCTCCATTCACAGAGGAAAGAAAACAGCTGTCAGCATATGAGGTGGAAGATACTAGAGAAATAGCTAATGTGCAAATTCATGTTGACAGGGTCTTGGGTTTAGTCAGAAGAAAATATCAGATTCTTCACAGCAGAGCTTTGTCCATAGAGCACATGGCAACAAAACCAGGTGAGGCACTAGCATTGATTGAGAAGATTGGAGTTATTTGCTGTGTCTTGTCTAACCTTTCCTTGTCATCCCATTGGAGTAAGGAGGAGGGGAAGAGGATACGAGAGCAGGAATAATCTGTTCTGTACCTGAGCCCTCACATTTTGGTCGGTCTGAAATTATGTTTTCAATGAAATATTCCAGTTAATAATTGTACAGTGTTCTTTTAACAGTTGTTGACTGTCATGATTGAATGAATTATGTTTATGTCCACTAGGTGGCAAGCATGAGTTCACGTGAATGTATAAATGTAAAGAACAGAACAATAGAAGTAGATTTTCTTATATGACACACCTGTGAGCAAACGGCATGAGCAGACCTGTAGAAAGATRCTTTAATAAAAGTGTCTGAGCATTACACAACGTCTGGTTCTTATCAAGCACGAATATAACATGGTGTCAGGAGTCAACTAAGAGC
>NW_013952874.1:207834-209544 GCF_001266775.1 Austrofundulus limnaeus
GGTTGGGAGTCATTCAGAAAGTGGAAGAGCCCACTGATTGGGTTAATTCCATAGTGATTACCAAGAAAAAGAATGGAGAATTAAGAATATGTATGGATCCAAAAGATCTGAATGAGAACATCAGGAGAGAACATTATCAAATACCCACTCRAGAGGAAATAATCAGTGAGATTGCTGGAGCAAGTTATTTCACCAAGTTGGATGCAGCACAAGGGTTTTGGCAAGTAAAGTTAGATGAAAGCAGTACCAAGTATTGTACTTTTAACACACCTTTTGGAAGATACTGTTTTCTAAGACTTCCTTTTGGAATAAAATCGGCATCAGAAATATTCCATAGAGCGATGGAGCAGATTATCGAAGGCTTGGAGGGAGTGAGAGTCTACATTGATGACATCATCATCTGGGGATCAACAGAGCAAGAACACAATGACAGATTGAGACGCGTCATGGAGCGCATACGGAAAAATGGACTAAAGCTCAATAAAAGTAAATGTGAGTTTAGTGTCAAAGAAGTTATGTTTCTCGGAGACAAACTGTCTGCCCAAGGTGTTCAACCAGATGAAGACAAAATAAAAGCCATCTTGGAGATGCCACAGCCTGTCGACAAAACAGGTGTTTTGCGCATCATGGGCATGATCAATTTTATAGGAAAATTCATTCCCAATCTGAGTGCAAAGATGACAAACATTCGCAGACTCTTGTACAATGATAGTCAATTCCAGTGGACAGAAGTTCATGAACAAGAGTGGAAGGAATTAAAAAAATATTTGACTACGGAACCAGTACTTACCTTTYACGATCCATCTAAGAAAATTAAACTGTCTACAGATGCCTCAAAAGATGGACTTGGAGCAGTTCTTCTTCAAGCTGAAGATGAACAGTGGAAGCCTGTGGCTTATGCGTCTAGAGCCATGACCAAAGCTGAATGCAGATATGCTCAAATAGAAAAAGAATGCTTGGGGCTGGCTTATGGACTAGAACGGTTTCATAACTATGTGTATGGTCTACCATCTTTTGTAGCTGAAACAGATCACCGACCCTTGGTTTCCATCATAAAAAAACATCTGAATGAGATGTCACCAAGGATTCAGAGGCTTATGATGAAGATGCAAAGGTATGATTTTACGCTGATTTACACTCCAGGAAAACATCTGATTCTTGCTGATGCTCTGTCTAGAGCTCCTATAGACAACGGGGTGAGTTCAACTGAAGAKAATATTCAGCATCATGTGAACATGGTGTCCACTGTGTTGCCTGTGTCAGATAACAAGTTGAAGCAAATAGTTGAGGCAACAGCTAAAGATACAGAGTTACAGTTGGTCATGCAGAATATGGATGAAGGCTGGCCAAGAGGCTCGTGTCCACAGTTTTTCAAAGTTAAAGCGGATCTAAGTGTTGTGAATGCACTGTTACTGAAAAACAACAGAATTGTGATTCCACAAGTATTAAGACAGGATATTCTACAACGGATACATGAGGGTCACCTTGGCATTGAAAAATGTAAAAGAAGAGCTAGAGAATCTGTTTTCTGGCCTGGACTAAATGAGGACATTGAAACCCTAATCAGTAAATGTGGAACATGTCAGACATTTAGAAATAAACAGAGTAAAGAACCAATGATAATGACTGACATTCCAACATCACCATGGCTGAAAGTACGACTGGATTTGTTTCATCTTAAAGGAAAAAAACTACTTAGTAATCATTGAT
>NW_013952874.1:209756-211754 GCF_001266775.1 Austrofundulus limnaeus
GTGTATCATTTTATCTTCTCAATGGCATTTAACCTTTTCATATCAACATTTTTTTTAGTTTTTATTTATAAAGTTTATTCACTTAAAACAAAACATAAATTCAATATACAATAAAAATGCAAATCACAAATTGAACGAAAGGTAGCAGAAGAAAAAATGTTATGATTTCTGCCCCTTTTTCTCAAATAAATAAATTCAATCAAAAATTATCTTCAATTTACAAAAATGTACAAAAAAATAAAAAAACAAAGGTTTAATTCCTTCTTGAGCAACAATTCTTATATTATACCCATACATATTTCTCCAACAAATTAACCTTTATCATTCTCTAAGATGTACACGTTGATCTGGCATTTATAACGTCATCCTCCAGATTATTCCATAATTTAATTTCCTGGACTGAAGCACTAATTTTCTTCAAACTGGTTCTAACTTTAGGTTTGACAAACATTCCTATCCCCTTCAGATTGAAACAACTCTCTCTTTTAACAACGTGTAATTGGATGTTTGAAGGTAATGTGTTTTATGAGCCCTATACATAACTGATAAACTACTGTAATCAACCAAATCAGACAAATTCAGTAACTTCAACTTATGGAACAATGAATTTGATGGGTGATACGCAGTGGTGGACACAAGCCCGCTAAGGTGCAAATTCGCTGATTGCGGACCTAAATATTTCATTTGCGCTTTAGCGGACTTACTAATTTTTATAATTCATAAGCGGATTTGTGTTTTCTAAAATTAAAATGCAGTAATAACTAATTATCTACCAGTCATCATTATCTTGAACAGTGGAAGGTAAGGCCGTCAGTGAATCACAAAATACGTGATCTGTCCAACAGCACCCTTCCCAGATAAACACACTTCCCCACCTCAGCTCTAAGACTGACACTTAAGAATTACTCCTACACTTTGCTTAAAGTAAGACTGAGACACTTGATAACTGACTTTTACTCTCAGCTTTTAATTAAAAATTGTTTTACACTTAAGTCCACTCAGCAGCATTCTTAAGAGTATTTCTAAGAAGTTTTATGAATATGGGCCCTGATCTTGATGCAGGAGTTCTGGCCAACTATAGACCTATATCTAATCTCCTATTCATCTCAAAAATTCTTGAGAAATTAGTTGCAAATCAGCTACGTGAACATCTGGATAGAAATAATCTATATGAAGAGTTTCAGTCAGGGTTTAGAGCTCATCATAGCACAGAAACAGCACTGGTTAAAGTTACTAATGATTTACTCATGGCCTCAGACAGTGGACTTGTGTTCATTCTTGTCCTGTTAGATCTCAGTGCTGCATTTGATGCAATTGATCACAATATTTTATTACGTAGACTTGAACTTGATATTGGGATTACAGGAACAGCTCTAAAATGGTTTGTCTTATTTAACTGATAGATTTCAGTTTGTTAATGTTAATAATGAATATTATCCTTACACCAGAATTAGCCATGGAGTTCCTCAGGTTTCAGTGCTTGGACCAGTTCTCTTTACTTTGTGTATGCTTCCATTAGGTAAAGTTATTAAACAGCATGGGATAAATTTCCATTGTTACGCTGATGATACTCAGTTATACAGTATTTATCCATGAAATCTGATGAATCCAAACAGTTACTTAAACTACAAGCATGTCTTACAGACACAAAAACATGGATGACTCTTAACTTTCTGCTTCTAAACTCAGATAAGACAGAGGTTATGGTTCTTGGACCTGAACATCTTAGGGATCAACTTTGTAGCCTTTCACCTCCTCTGGATGGCATTAATCTGGCCTCCAGTTCTAATGCAAAGAACCTTGGTGTTTTTTATTTATTTATTTTTTTGATCAGGACATGTCTTTTAACCTCCACATTAAAAATGTTACCAGAACCGCCTTCTTCCACCTACGTAAAATCACTAAAATTAGAAATATTTTGTCCAAAAATGATGCAGAAAAACTGATTCATGCATTTATCAAGTCTAGACTGGATTACTGTAATTCTTTATTATCTGG
>NW_013952874.1:212221-216141 GCF_001266775.1 Austrofundulus limnaeus
GAGTTTCTAAAAGTAGAATGGGAGGCAGAGCTTTCAGTTATCAAGCTCCTCTCTTGTGGAACCAACTTCAGTTTCTGTCCATGAGGCTGACACTCTGTCTACTTTTAAGATTAGACTGAAGGCTTTCCTTTTTGATAAATCCTATAATTAGACTTAGTTTTCCTGAATTATTCTTCATTTCTGCTGCTATAGACTTAGACTGCTGAAGCACAAACTGAGCACATTTCCTCACTCTGCTGTCATCTATATTCTTCTCTACATGTTTATTGTAATTATTTCTATCATGTTTTTTCTTTGTCTCTTCCAAAAGAAGGTGCACCTGGACCAGTCCCGGACCGGTTCTTCTGTGTTTATCTGTTTCTCTTTCCTGTCCATCAAACCAGCCGGTCGAGGCAGATGGCCACCTGTCCTGAGCCTGGTTCTGCTGGAGGTTTCTTCCTGATTAGCAGGGAGTTTTTCCTCTCCACCGTTTGCTCAGGATGAGAGACTGTGATGAAGTGATTCAACGCAATCTGCTGCTTTCTTCTTTAGATTATTCTTTTCATGTACAGATCATGAACATGTTGCTGTTGTTATCTTAGATGCAATGCAAAGATGTTTAAAACAATTGGATTTTTTTTGTTTCCTGCTTTAAAACCTAGATTTTTATCATATTAATTAACAACAACGTGGATTCAAATCACAAATTTATTTAAAAACCAACAGCCTCTGTCTCAAACATTTTCTTTCTGCCGTCCATCCCAGCCTTGTCTTCAACGTTCTTCCTCCAGTCGCCCGTCTGCTTCTCCTGACAGGAAAGAAGCACAACGTTCAGGTAGGAAATTATTATTATTTGATTTAATCTGATTTTGGTGTAATTGCCAACAAGTCTTTTAGTGACTCTGACTCTCCTCAGATGTCTGAGCTCAGATCTCACCTCCTCTTTCACCTCCTTCTTGACCTGCTTCAGGTTGGCTCTGAGGTCTAAGGATACTTTATGTTTGGAGCCCAGCAGAGCGGCAAGCATGGCTTCAGCTGACATGCGCACCCTCTTCAGGGCCGGCTTCTTAAACCTCCCGTTCAGATCCTGAACCTTAATCTTCAGGTCGTCGATCTGACACAGAGGTTGCTGTTATTCAGGAATGTCTTTAACTGAAAACCAGTTTTCTGTTCAAAGCTAAAAAGGTGAAAGCGCATAGATAATATTTGTACTCCTTCAGTTTTATATTGTGCTTTTTTCTTTTGGAATTAAGCACAAAAGGGTAAGTACAAAACAAATCAGTTTTAAAACAAAAATTAAAAATTCTTCTAATTAGATAAGGTAATTTATTTAAAGGCAAACCTCCTTGTTGCATTTTTTCACTTTGATCTCCATGTCGTATCGCTCCTCGTCCACCAAATCAATCTGCTTGTAAAGCTGGTGGCACAGCTCCTGAGAGTTTGCAACATCACAAAAACCAGTCAAAGGAAGAAACAAAACCTTTGTCTTATATATGTGGTCTTTGTGTTTTTAAATTAAAACTTTGTAACCACATGTTGTGGAGTTTATCTACTCTATTTGTGAAAACAGCTGGACTGACTTAAAATAAGCCAACAATGTTACTGTTCATAAAGAAGCTTTGGGATGAAGAACTAATGTACTGGTACTTATATATAGTATATTTCAGATTTGTTAGGTAAAGTAAGTGCTTTGTTTGCATTAAGTGTGGACCCTTATAAGTTCTAATCTTTACCCTATTTTTGTTAACTTTGACAAAAATCTTGTGAGTTTAGTGACCATTATGATGTGGAGTTAAAGTTTATTAATCTAATCTGTATACATTTATATTTATAAGCCCTAACAAAGCTTTTGACTTGAAGCCTCTCGTGTTTTGGTGTTGGGGGTTTACCTGGAGCTCCTGGGTGGACTGAGGGATGGACAGGGTGGGGCAGTTTTCCTCCATATATTTCCTTTTCTCCTTTTCAGCCTCCTGAGCTTCTTCTTCCAGCATGCTCTTTCCTATCTGCAGCAGCAAACTCTGCGAGGAGGAGGAGCTTTAGACTTTTGACCTCATAAAAAACAGTTAAAACAATCAAAACTCTGGTTGTATTCAGTCCTGACTGATGTTTTTGTTTCTTGGCTTTTCAGATTTAAAAATAATTGATATTAAGAAAATATTAAGTTCATTCTCTCAAAAGATGAAGATATTTTTGATATTTTGATGGAAATTTGACTAAAATATAAAAATAGACAGTTTGACAGACAGATGTCATGTGTTTTTATTCTTGTAATAAATGATTGTTTCAAATGTGCCTTTACAACATGAACAATATTATGTTACATTTCCTTGTACAAAATAAAATTTAAAATCCAATACTGAGGTCTCTCCATTCTGCTCAAATTATTTGACCAATGAAATAAATACCAACTATAAAAATGATATTTGGTATTTAAAGCTAAAGGAGCAAAGACGTGCGTCCAAACAAGTGTAATGGGAGAAACGGTTTTATGATTTTTCTAACCTTATTTTGTTGTTTCTGCAAATGAATCTGTTTTTCCTTTGTTTTAATATCAAGAACTTAACATTAACAAACTATTAAATCTACCTTTAGATGATTCTTCCGACTCTGCGACATCTTTTTCCTGAAAAAAAAAAAAAAAACGCAACAAAAACAAGCAGAAAAGTTTCTTCTTAGGTTTTAAATGGAGAAAGCCCAGCACTGAATCAGAACTTACTCTGACATTTTTCCCAGCAGCTGATTCCTTCTTGATGCTTGCAGGCGAGAACAGATGAATGAACATGTCACAAGTTTCTGGTTTCTTTATAGATGTTGGTCCAGTGTGTGTGTGTGTGTGTGTGTGTGTTACTCAGAGCAGCACCAGTTGTCTTTAAAAGATTCTGAGTTAAAATAAAGGCTGACAGGTCAGGAGGAGCAGCAGCTGAAACTGAAACAAACACTTGAGGAATGTTCCTCTGTGAGCTCCTCAGCACCATGTGAGGTCGCATTCAACCCATTTAGTTCAGTTCAACGTTTATTCAGATCATCAGCTGAAAGACTCAGAAACGTGCCTGCTAACTAATAAATATGTTCTCTGAGTGGACTCGGATGTTTTGTCCACAATTTATCATTAAAGGTCCAACATTGCTTGAAGGACCTTGTGTCACTCGCTGCCTTTAACACCAGAGTTTTAGCAGAAAATCATCTTAGTTGAGAACTAATGATAGAAACATTTTGTTCAAACCTTGAAAAAAATGTTACACAAGCTGATGATTTGTTCTTATGTGAGTTGTTAGGTTGTGTTATGAATGACTGACAACTGCTTCTACACGAAATATCTGTAAAATTCAATAAGTTATGGTGATTTTTGTGTTTTCTATGGTCAGCTGGCAAATGTCAAACTAATAATCAGTGGTTCATCAGGTGTTTTTCTTGTCTTTTATTGATTTATTACAGTTGGCAGTCACATTTATTTTGAATTTGTTTCAAAAACTGTTTCCTCCTGAAAATATATAAAACTTTGAACAGTGACTGAGCGTGGGGCAGGAACTACAGGAGTAAACAAACCACAACATCTTTCAAACCAAACGTGACAAAACTTCACTCTGAGTGCAAGTTTAGCTTTTAATCTCACGTGCACTCAAAAAAAAAAAAACTGAATCTGAAGCCAAAACATGAAAATAAAAACATAGCAAAGAAAAGCCACCCAGTTCATTCATATGATATCTTTCTAACACAGTTGATTGTAGTGAGGGGCAAAGTTTTAAACATGGCTCTCAGGTGAACAGGCGACTCACCGTATCAGGATTTTACAAGAGTCAACGTGAGCAAATACCAAGAACAACTCAGGAGACCAAAACTTGAATAATAATAAAGTGGTTTGTTTATTTACACAGGGAGAGGGAAGTGAGAAGCGGGACCTGGAAGCAGAGGAGTTGCAGAGGTAAGTATCAGGTATCCAG
>NW_013952874.1:217351-218900 GCF_001266775.1 Austrofundulus limnaeus
TTACTATACTATATATACTTTGGCATTTTTTATTGTTTGTGAGTCTGAGTCACAAAAATGTCTTGAATTGAAATTTTTATAGTTCACATAAGTAAGTTATGTGAAAGATGGCAAAAATCAAATGATCTTAGATTTAAAATGCAGCAAAAAACTTTCAACGATCATTTTATTTACAGTTTAGCACAATGAAAGACAACAATGTTGACCAAAGTGCTTCACAAGGAAGTTAAGAACAACAAATAAAACAACTAAAAGAAATCAGACATTAAATATCTACAAGTATGACCAAGTAATCTAAAAAAAAAAGTATCCCAACTTTAAACTTCTAATGGAACTGAACTTAAATTAAAAGCCGGAACTTTCAGGCAGGATTTAAAAGACTGACTCTGCAGTCTGAATAAATGTTCAGGTTGGTCCAGACAAGAGTCTGGGAGCAGGAGCCCCAGTCCCCTCTGTGCTTTAATTATAGCTCTCAGCTGCAATCAGAACATCAGACTTGATGAGCTCAGTGCTGTTTTAGGGTTAAAGGACCATCATTTAAAGACTTGCAGTCATCCAGTCTGGAGATGATAAACATATGGAAGTAAGTGTTTTGTTGAAAGAACAAATGATTTTGCTTTGGTAGATTTACTGATAAAAAACTGTTTTAACAACTGAGGATATTTGCTTCTCAAATAAAGAAAAAAATTTAAAAATGCTCCAAGATTCTTGACAATGGAGGAACAGTTCTGAAGTGTAAGAAAATCAGCAAGAGGAGTACAATTTTCAAATTTCTTTTTCTTTCCAACCCACATGAGAAACTATTCAAAACAGACTTTTCTACAAGCTTTGTTTTCTGAGCTGATTTTCTGCTGTCCTTGGTTTTCTCTGCATCATCTTAGTGACCGTCTGCAGCTGATCACATCATAGAGCCTGACAGCTTGTTATGATCTGAATGAAGACAAGTGTTTAACTGTGATTTCACTAATAAAAAATCAAACATCTCACAAGCAAATGTCCAGACTGTAATTCTACTTTTTTATTTTAACTGACACATTGGTTTAGATAAATGACATTTTTAAATAAAGACAAACAATGAACAACTCTCAGTAATATAATAAAAAAATCTTTATTTGTTTTCATTTGTGAGAATCAAATGACTTTTATGAGATGAAGTTGCAACTATTTTTCAGAAGTATATATATCTTCATTTAAAAGCCTGAAAAACAGGAGAAATGGGGTGAACAGACAACAAAATCATGTTAACAAAAACGAACGAAACAACTCTGTTGTGATGCAAATGATAAATACAGTGTTTCACAAGGACGGGACAAATATATTCCTTTTGATAAAATGTTTTCTGTGATAACAGATGAGGAATAAAAGCTGTGAGTGAAGCTGAAACACTGTTGGTGAGCCACAAAAAGCCTCACAGCAGCTGTCAGCTCTGAAGTGGGAGGATTTATTTCTCTCCCTTGTTCCCAGAATAACCAGCTGCTGGAGCAGCCCAGGAAAGAAACACACATACACACACACACACACACACACACACACACACACACACACACAC
>NW_013952874.1:219027-220758 GCF_001266775.1 Austrofundulus limnaeus
CTCTTAAATGTTTGATTTATTTTTAAAATTGTTTTTTTTTTCACAAGTCCTTTTATTTCCATGTGTTGTGTTTACATTTCTCTGTCTCCTGTTTTTACTTTACATTATGCATTTCTGCCTCACATGTTTAGTGGATTAGTGTTTTTCCTAAGTTTGGAAAATTGGAAACAATCAGCAGACCAATCAGCTTTCACTAAATTGGAGTTCTTCTAACTTTAATCGGTACGATCTACAGAAAAGAGTGCTTTTAGACTTTTATTTATTGCTTAAACCTGTTCTCTACTTCTCTGAGAAAAATAAGAGACAGTGAGTCTCCTGAGCAGAAGTTTACAATTCTCAAACTGACTAAATCCAGATTAAATACTTTAAATTCTGTGTATCTTTGTGCATGTTTATCCAGRTCTTAACTAAATGTGAAATTAAGACACTTTTAACATTGAAAATTCTGAAAACGTGTTAATTAATTCTACTACTCATAATAATTATAGTAATAATAGTAACAGTATAAAGCCCACGCAATCGAGAGAAAGAAAAAAAAAATTTCGGGGCAAAGCTTTTATTTTTCATTAATTGACAGGAAGTGGTTTGATGTCTTCATTGTGCTGACCGGAAACGGAGTCATCGCTTTCAGAACCACCTTGACAGTGATGTGAAGATGGCGGCTCACAGTCGCTCTACGCTGCCGTTCATGCTTTTTACGTCCGTGTGTCTCTGCAGCTTCGTGCCCGCCCTGAGCTTGAGGGTTCCGAGCGGCCCGGCCGAGCCGCACCGTCCGCTCGAGGGCAGGGCCGTGGACCCACCGGGTAGGGATTCTGCACCTGTCGCCGCTGCCGCCGGGGCCTCTCAGCCTCGAAGGACGACCGGTTGGAAGCTGGCAGAGGAGGAGGCCTGCCGGGACGACCTGACCCGCCTTTGCCCCAAGCACACCTGGACCAACAACCTGGCAGTCCTGGAGTGTCTGCAGGACCGCAAAGAGGTAGGCAGCCTGCGGCTGTACTGGCACAGTTCCGGCCGAGGGATGGTGATCATCTTCTGGGTGTGTCGCCCCGGTGGTTCAGGGGGACAAGATTAAGATAGGTGACCATCCAACCACTTCTACGTCCTGTCTCCTGAAGCCCCAGCACGTCAGGGAGCGAAACATTGGTTTTAACATTTTGGAAAAAGTACAAAAGTCACAAAGTACATTTGAAAGCTCTTTTGAATTATTCGTTAACAGTTTGTTGTTAGATTTGCACCCCAAAGATCTACAGAAAAGAGTGCTTTTAGACTTTTATTTATTGCTTAAACCTCTTCTCTACTTCTTTGAGACAAATAAGAGACAGTGAGTCTCCTGAGCAGAAGTTTAAAATTCTCTAACTGAATAAATGCAGATTAATACTTTAAATCCTGTGTATCTTTGTGCATGTTTATCCAGATCTTAACTAAATGTGAAATTAAGGGAAATACTGACAAGAAAGCAGATAAATGTCAGTAAATCAAAACAAAGAAACTATTTATTTTTGGAATAGGTGTTTAATTTGGCCTTAAAGTATTTTTTTTTGTTTGTTTGTTTCTAATCTGCAGCTTTTTATCATTTGAACAGCTGAAGGACAAAAGATTGTTGAGCTTTTTTCTTTTTCCCTCTGCTCTCTGCACACGGCTGCATCCTTC
Organism: Austrofundulus limnaeus; assembly: GCF_001266775.1. Lineage (NCBI taxonomy): Eukaryota > Metazoa > Chordata > Actinopteri > Cyprinodontiformes > Rivulidae > Austrofundulus > Austrofundulus limnaeus. The sequence goes on from NW_013952874.1 coordinate 220,678, forward strand.
TGAAGTAATGATTGACTCTGTTGGGCTTTAAGTGTGTGTGTGTGTGTGTGTGTGTGTGTGTGTGTGTGTGTGTGTGTGTGT
>NW_013952874.1:222393-225434 GCF_001266775.1 Austrofundulus limnaeus
CCCCCCCCCCCCCACCAACAGAGTGATTTGCATCAACTATTTGAGTTTTATTCAAACTAAAACAAGCTGTCACATTGCAGACTGTCAGCAGTGTTGTTGGTCACATTTTCAAAATATCATTTCCTTTTTACCCGTCACATTGGAGAGAGGATTAAATGGCAAGAGAATAGGCAGCCACTAACCCTAACCCTAACCCCCTAACCGTGCATTGGTAAATTTTTGAAATAATTGGTGTTTGTCAAAATATGATGAATAAATATCTATGGATCCCATAATGAACTGTCTGAAACCTTTAGTATTCACTGAAGCACTTTTCTGGGCCGTACCAACAACTAATGATGATTCTGAACAGAAAAGCCCTACATTCTCACTAGTTTCTCTGCACACTAGCAAAGCTGTTTTCATCTGCAGCTGGAAAATCACAATATCCAAGTATGGTTTGAGTTTCCTCTTTCAAATGGTGTCAAAAAGGTATCTTTGGAATATGCAGCAACTAGGATTCAGACCGAGTTTCCAGGGGTCTTCATGTTGAAGTATGAAAACAGCTTACAAAGCTAGGAATCTGAAATGAGCCAAGTTTAGTTTTATTAAATGGACCTGGTTTGCTGTGACAGATAACATGTTAATGATCTTCCGAGTCATCTCTTCCACCTTGGTCCTTTTCTTTTTGTTGTTTTTAGGAGTTTTGAGTTTTGACAGTGAAGAGTTTTTCTCAACGATGTAGCAGATGTATGTTTCATTCACACACGGACCTTTGAACACCTCTGTTGTTAAGTGGTTAAGAACATGTCAGTTTTGCTTTTAGGTATCTCATCTTTTTATTGCTTCATGTTTCAGACTGAAATAAAAAGTACATTTGATTTGACGAGAAGCCTGCAGGTTTTATAGGTTTGTCAGACACATCTAAGTTTACTGTTGTTAGTCTTTAACTTTTGCCATAATACCTTTCCTAAGCGCTCCTCTACATTTATTGAAAGAAACTAGAATAAACTAGAAAAGCTCTGAGAACTCTTCTCAACTAAGTCCAAAGTTCTCTCTTATAATTTAATAAGTTATCTGGATRCACACTGAAAGGAAGTGTCCTCTTCTGTTTTTAGCTGAAGGGTTTCATGARTCATGTTTTGGTCATTTTTGCATTCTCTGTTTCAATAGTTCCTAAAGTTGGGTTCAGGACCCTTCCGTGGGTCATAAAACATTAAGTGACGGTCCCCAGATGATTTCCAGACAATTTAAATGCAAATAAATTGTTAATGTGATATTTTTACCATAAGTCAGATTCAGATTCTCTTTATTGTCATTTATCAGGGATGCATATTAACCTACGACATAAACAGCTTGATAAACTAAAAAGTAATGGAAAGTTCGAAAAGCTAAATCAAACAAAATAAAGTATGTTTGGCATATAAAACAAAACAGAAAAAATATAATGATAAAAGTAAAATAAAGTAGAGTGAGGTAGAATCCAGATCAATAATTATTACCAAAACAAACAATTACTAATAATAAATGAGTAAAAGTAGCATCATAGTTATTAGGTTTGCTTAAATTGTTGTTATGACCATGTTTAACAGAGTTATTAGCAGAGTTTGAACACATAAACCAGTAATATTTGGGGTCACAAGTTTCTCCAGCTGTTATTTCGTGGGCCGAAAGCTAAAAAGTTTGAAAACCACAAGTTGATCAGAAAACAATTTGTAAACAGACTGCATGTCTTTGTCAGAGGTGTAGGGGTTTTGGGTATATTCTAAAATGGATAATTTGTGAATTATTTAAATACGCAAAGTATCTTACCTCGAGGCACCACGCTCTTAATTTGATCAAAAATTAACCCAGGAAAGAGACGAAAATCTGTAACTTTATTGTAATCAGTCTCACATTAAATGTACCCAAAATCGTTTGATGAGTTCTTGTCCTTATCAGAACCATAWTACTTTATCAAGACACAAAAGTGAGATTAGTTTATGGCACGGGCCATTTATTTACAGATTAAATGTATTTACAACTATGGTGAGTAAGAAGTGATGACATGTTGAACCAGGTAAAACTGACAGAGTTTGCAATCACAAGTGAATAAACAAACAAACAAACAAACAAAATAAAATAAACACCGAGAGGTGAGTGAGGTTTGGAATGAGGTGAGGTGAGTTTTGCTTTTAGCTGGTTTTTTAACTAAGGGTCTTAGTTAAATGGAAGAGAAAAATTGTTTAATTTATCTAATCTCATACAAAGATAAGAATCAAATTACGTCTGAGCACCTGTTTGTCACCAGGACAAATGTTCACTTTAACCCTTTTGTTCCACCGTGTGGGTACCAGGATGGGAAGTCAGCGATTGAAGGTCATCTCTGGGGGTCGTCTCCCAGGTAGGCTCTTCATGCAAGCTGGATGTCAGGCGGTCTGCCTGTAAAACTCGACTGGTCCCATGGCCAGAAAAGGGGGTCACTCCCTGGTGACAACGTGGTCCGTTCTTCTTTAGGTGGCTGCAAGACTTTTTAATTTGATTTCAACTTTGCAGAGAAAACGAATTAAAAACGACGCATGAATTACAATTAGCTTATTGAACTTCTATAAAATCGAACTTAGATGTTGAGTCGATATTAAACGTTGGCTGTTCGTTCAACCCAGCGGGAGATGCAGAAGGACCACCATCCTGCCCAGCCCATGGGGAGGGGCTGGCAGGCAGGGCCTCTGCTGAGCTTCTGAAAGCTGTTTCTGGTTTCTGATGTTGAAAAACTCTCTTTCTCTGTCTTCTTCCTTCTTTGTCCTCTTTTTCTTCTTAGAGATTGGGAGTGCGCTAAGCTTTTTAAAACCTCTGTTATGGGCGGAGTCAAGGTTTTAGTTGGCGAATAAAAATGTTACACCTTATACACGAAAAGTTTTTTTAACAAATCAAATCTATTTTGGAGGGAAAACTTTACTTCAGGACAAAGAAAAAGGGAGTGTTTTAGTTTAATTACAGTGGTTTGCAAAAGTATTCATACCCCTTGAACTTTTCCATATTTTGTCACATTACAACCACAAACATAAATATATTTCACTGGA
>NW_013952874.1:225462-227007 GCF_001266775.1 Austrofundulus limnaeus
CACTTAATTATTAAAATTCAAGTCCTAAAGTTTCTAAGGATTAAATCATGTAATAAAACACATCTTCAGGAAAACATTTCATCAAAACAATTAACACCACACACTGCTATTGAATAGTTAACTAAGCAAAACTTAGTAGGTCTTTTATGATCTTTTTAGTTCTTTTCTGTAAGAAAAATGGATTAGATGACATTCTTTGCAATAAGACAGAAAACATTAGATACACAGATTTCTTCATTTTTTTTCACATTTAATGAAGAATGTAGGTCCTTTGTTCCCAGTCACGCCGAAGAGTCTGGTTAAAGGCATTTATGATCCCTTTGAAGAGGAACCAACAGACAGTCCTTATGGTCATTCGAACTTGTGATTCAGGAATGTGGCAATTCTTATCTATTAACAGTAAGGCATCAGGACGTCTGGTGGGGTTTGTGTGAGAGATGTTAATTCGAGCCACAAAGGAAGTTCCATGCAAAAGTCTTTAGAAATAGTCTGAAGTCAAAGTGGGGGTTTCTTCCTTTTTTGAGCCGTTGTCATAGGAACAAATGAAATCTAATCAGAAATGATTATTTATATGCAGGAAAATGCTACAGAGGTGTAATTGTTGTGATTTTTGTTTGAGTCTTTGACACATACTGGAGATAGAAATTCAAAATATTATGTAGAAATTTGGCTAACAGTACCACTAAAACTGAAGCAACAGCTTTCCCCACTTTGAAAATAAAAACACTTTGACTTGTCTTCTAATTAAAGACTTTCTCAACAAGAAATCTCAACTTTCTAATTTTATGGGATCACCCTTACATTTAGTTGAAGAAATATGAATGTGAGCCTGCAACCCAATGACAGCACCAAACAGTTACTTTTTTAACATTTCTCCTTAGTGTTTTTATTAACAGTAATGTGCAAAGGACAGTATGTAATAAATATATTTATTGGGGTGTTTGTGTACAGTTTTGTATGAAGTGACATGATGATGCTGAAGGGATGCACACATCTTAGAAAAAAAACATTCTGTCCCTGTGCGTTTCCCCAGTCTTGGTTTTTTAAACTAACGTGTTGAATTTATCCTTCTTCAATGAGAATGTTAACCCCCACCCCCCCACACACACACACACACATACACACACACCTCCACAGTGCTGGAGCTATGACCTCCTTACTGAGATAATTACATCGGTTCCACTTTATTAGTGCAGTGACCTGCTGAAGAAGTAAATGACTCTCATAAACCTTTTTCTCCTGCAGAGTTAGAAACTAAGAATTAGCAGCACGGTTCTAAACTCACCTGTAGGCAACAGGTCACGTCGCCTCTGCACAAGCTGGCCACAAGTACTTAATGACTTCAGACTGACAGCGTCCGAGTGTGCTGCGTTGCTTGGAGCTCAGTACATTCAGATTTCTGTCAGTGCATTTCTTCACTGTGAGAGCAGAATTTCTGTTTTGGTTGGCTATTTTTATTTGCAGCTTTGGCAGCTGTTTTTTTGTGTGTGTGTGTGTGTGTGTGTGTGTGTGTGTGTGTGTGTGTGTGTGTGTGTGTGTGTGTGT
>NW_013952874.1:227587-239622 GCF_001266775.1 Austrofundulus limnaeus
TTGTGTGTTTGTGTGTTTGTGTGTTTGTGTGTTTGTGTGTTTGTGTGTTTGTTTGTTTGTGTGTTTGTGTGTGTGCATGGACAGTGCACGCTCCGACAGGGCTTCTGCTTTCACATCAGCTGTAAATTGGAGGAGCTTCATGTCACGTTTTTTTTTTTTTTGAAAACCCTGTACGCTCTCCAGGTAACACTGTTGGTGGTAAACTGTAAATAAGATCTATAATGCCAAAAAACGGCTGTATTAAAATAAATTATAAATAAGAATAAAAGTGAAACAGTGGAAGCTGTTTTATGCCATAGATATAAAGTCATCAGCAGTCATGTCCTAATCACACCCAATACAATTACAATAAGTTAGCAGCTACTCTTATTTCTATCTACTTCACACTTTGCACAAAAAGAAAGGAAATTTGTATTTGGTTGATTATTTCTTTGTTGTAACACTGCTTTTGGCAATAAATTTAATACCATTGGAAAGCCTGTTTATTCCTCCTTAATGGTGCCACATTTGTGGGACAGTGAATATGTAGGTTACACCCATGAAAAACTTCAAATTTTCTTTGCTAATAATAATCGTGAATTTATGTCTGTATGTGCTCATAATTTAAACTCATATTTTCTTTTGCTTTTTTAAAGATCTAAGTATCTATTTTACTAATGGACAGACCACTGTAAATAATCTTTATTATATAAACTATCATGGGATCAATTTTAGAGAGTAAACTGATAAAATAACTTTTTTACTAAATACAGTACAAAAACAACCTTTGATTCAAAAATATGAACATTTTTCTTCATGCTTGTGATTGTTGATGAGTGACAAAAATTGTTTTCCTGAAAATAAATATTTAAGCACTATTATATAATTTCAAATTACCTGCAATCAAAATTCAATTCAAATTCAATTCAAATTCAAAAAAATGTTTTCATTCATAAATTAGTGTCTACAATAACCCATGTGTTTGTTTTTAGGCGTGAAAATATGGTAAAATGTAATCATAATTAAACGTAATAAGAAAAATCCCACTGAATTGTCAGCCAAAGTAATTGGGGTTGAAGCTGAAACATTTGTCAGGTGATGTGGTTTTAAAGCCACATTTACCACTGATAAAGTTCAATGTGTCAAACTTCTGTAGCTTCTTGAATTATTTTTGAGGAATTTTGCAGTGGCTTGTTCTGCTGACTGAGCTGCAGCAATGGTGTGTGTAAAGTAAAGTATGTTTTAAATAATTAGAAAATGAGCCAAAGCAGTAATAAAAAATACTTATAAGTCTAGTGGGTCTTCACAGTTGGGGCTATTTTTCGAAATGGCTTCATCGCTTAAGACATTTAATCACTGACTTTATATTTTTATTTATTTTTTTGATGAAAGAATTGAATTCAGGATAGTTTTTATGTAATTTATTTCTCCATTTCCAATTAATAATAAAAGTAATCTATTCAGAGCAGGAAATAATCTGTATTTATAAAGCACCTTTCTATCAACCAGGATACTCAAAGTGCTTTACAATCATTTACCCATTCACACAACACTCTACTCTGTCTCTCTACAAAATTTATCAATATAAATAATCCTGTAGAGACTAGTCAGTGCTTTAAATCACATTCATGTACTGATGGGACACAATGAAAGGTTCAGTGTTTTGCCCAGGGACACTTCAACATGTGACTGAATAGTGGTGGAATTTAACTCCCAACTCTCATTGGAAGATGACTGCTCTAACCACTCAGCCACAGCCGTCCACTATAGTTAGAGTTCCAAATCATAGTTCAGTCCAAAAAGAATCCAATTATAGTCAACTTAGTTTATAGTAAAATAAAGTCAGAATCAGTATTATACCAAATGCCAATAAAAAAGTAGTCTGTTTTTGAGAAGACCAAAAGATTACATCAAAACTTCTCTTCAGTAAAACCCTGCATTCGGAGCAAGAAGATGACAGTGGAAATAAAAGAGTGTTTTAACAGGAAGGAAGCTGTAACAGAACTATAAAAGAGTTCAGAGGACATGAAAAACACACACATAAACAGAATTATTGGACTGGTTGCAGTTTCTCTGCGATGAAAGAATGCAGGTTAATGACAGCAATAATTGCAAATATGAAGAGGAGAGAAAGTAAAGACAGCAGAGTTGTCCTTTGTCCATCAGCATAAGTATAGCCTGATAGGAATCATAACTAGTAGTTGGTCTAGGATTATTCAAGTTTATTACCATGAGCGGATTCACTTTTACTAGCATCTTCCTCCTGCTGCAGCCAGGTTTCTGTAAAATAAAATAAATCTGTTATTACCAGATAATCAACAAAGTGTCATAGATGGAAGAGATCTTAAACTCAATAATCTAGGAAAGTAAAAACTAACTTAATTTTACCTGTGTAAACTTTTCCTTTTATTATCCTATTATACTTTGGTTTAATCTGCATTATTAGCCTGGTCTTTATTGAAAAGCCTTTGATGCCAACAGAGCTGCTCTTCATTAATTAATGACATTGTTTGAGTAATGGCTAACTTTTATCTCTGAGGCCACTGTGGATCTGTGTTCTCGTTGCACTCATTCTGCTGTCTGAAACGTTTAAGAAGGCTTTTTGTTGTTTTAGTTCCCGTGGGCGGTGCAGTATCACGACGAAATGCTTTTATGTCTTTTTACTCCAAAATGAGTTTTGCCGCTGTATTTCCTCTGATAATCCAGAATGTTGTGAGTTTATGAACAGTCTGCTGTACTGATTTTATTAAAACAAGGGCTATAATGCTGGTACTGTTGTTCTTTTAAGATACTCCATGAATGGGTTTATATGTGTGTATTTGTTTTTTTTTTAATGGAGTTGTGTGTTTCGTGCGGAAAATTCCCTGTGCCACAGACTGTTCACTTGAAGTATTAATAAAAGTTTGTTTACTTTAGATAACTATTGATCAGACATTAAATGTATTATTTCCTGTTCACTGATTTCCCAGGCCTGCTCCATTGTTGCAGTCAGTCGACAAAACAGAATGCAGCCTGATGGTTTCCAGCTCAGGATCAATAAAAGAGCTGACTGTTTTCTCAGGGTTTCACTTCATCTCAGCTACGTATCTGTAAAATGTACTGAGTTAGAGCCATTTTTATGTTGGCTAAAGTCAGATGGATGTGGCGGCTGCCTTAAATTGGGTTGACTCTAAAAGTTAACTAGCTGTACATGTTTATCAAGTGATTAATTTTTTATAGTTTCAAAAAATCGATCCATTAGTCCATGTGGATTACCTAACAGACAGAGTTGACTTCAGCATTTAATACCAAGGTTTTAAGTAAAGATGTTTTATGACGTGTAGCGCTCAGTGTAAGTATTGTAAGGCATGAGCTACTTGGAGATCCTTACAGCATCATAACATTKAGCACAAATTCCATGGTATTAAAACTCAGTTTTTTTTAAAAATAATGAAACATTTCCTACATTTGCTGTCTATTTAATAACACCTTTTAAACAAAAATCTTTTTAATAGAAATTGCAGTGAAGTATTATAATAAAAAACATTTATTTATACTTTAAACCACAGATATAAATCAGGAGATCGAACACTCACGCTAATTAAAATCTGTCAGGTTTTTCCTGCCCTCAGGATAGATTTCAAACCAATTAATAATCAGAGGTTTTATTTATGCCTTTTTTTTTATTTATTATGACATTTTAGACCAAGGCTGAAATTTGATTTAGTCACAAGCATTGAAACTAATGAAAAGGAAAAAAAACTTTTGTTTTTAAATGTATTGCCAGCTAAAATGTTAGAGTCAACATCTCCTTTTATTTATATCTAATTTTTAATCCTAAAGTAATTCTTCATGCAAAATATTATTGATGTGGCTGATATTCTGCTCTTTGTAATGTTGAGAGCTTCACGGGCTGATTTTAGTTTATTAATTAGCTGTTATTTGGTCTCTGCAGCAAGACTGCAGTAGGCCAGTGGTTCCCAAACTTTTAAGCCTTTGACCCTCAAAATACCAGCAGCAGAGACCTGAGCCCCAAAATTTTGTTGGATCATAAACATTGTTTTCACATAAAAAAGAGCATATTAGTAACAATATTCATTATGCTATTTTTATCCATTTTAAGTACGCTAATCTTACATTTTTTTAACAAAAAAAAGCAAAAAAAAAATGTTCTTGGCTGTTATTTTCTGATATAATTATTTCAGAAAATCTTTTCAGGACCTCACCTTGATGTTTTGAGACCCCATTGTGGGTCCCAACCCCAACTTTGGGAACCACTGCAGTATATACTGAGAGAGTAGCTGTGGTGCAGTGGTGGGGCATCCGACTTGGGACCAGAAAGTCGCAGGTTCATTTTCCCACCATGCCCTCGTGTTTTTGTCCTTAAACAAGGCATCTAATCCCCAGCTGCTGTGCTTTAGTAGCTGCCTGCTTCTCCACTTTGGTGTATCTCATGTGTGATGGATCAAATGCAGATCACAAATTTAATAGTATGGGAACATGCATTGATGACAGTATATTTATATTTTTACATTTACACATGCTAACATGCTAACTCTTGCAAAAATGCTTGTTTTAAAACAGCATTAACTTGACTGTTCTCTGGTAGACAAGCAGTTAGTGTCTGCTAGCTGCTGGATAAAATCTGCAGCCAATCAACATCTTTTTAACAAATATTGTTTATTGTAAACAACTGAGTGACAGCTCTCAGCCTCAGCAATGAAAGAAGGAACGTTGCTCTATGCTCCATGTGACCAAAGAGGAAAAAAATAGACTGGTGTTTTAAACCACTGGGATAGTGTGACAAAAGAAATAGTTTGACACTGCGACTATTTGTAATACTATGGTAAACCTTGAATCGTGTAATGACTTGGGGATGATGTTTAGCTGCTACTGCACCACATCTTAGCTCATTATCTGTAAAACTGACTGCGATACAGCCAGTTTTTCTGTTATGATGGCCAAATTGAATTAGGTTGGCTCCAAAAATAAATMTGCTTTAGATGTACATGTAATGATAACTTTCTGCAAATTCCATTAAAACCCGTTCAGTAGCACGAGCTTCTTTACCAACATGATAGACAGACATGGGCAAAAAAAACACATTCTCGGGCACATTTCATCATTCAGTTTTAGGTGATGATTAAATTGTTAGTTTTACTTTAGTACATAAAACAGATTGAACCTAACAAGTACAACGTGATTAGGCTTCAGAAATATTAACTGTTTTCATAGATAATTAATTAAAAACAATTTTACCTATTTTCTGTTTTTCTGTTGTTTTGCAGGAAATTGATCTTGCTCCTGACTGTAACCATGTGAGTATTTCTTCCAAGACATTTACTTTGAAGCAAACCTATTTAAATTTACATTTTTATAAACTGTATTATTGATTTACATTTGGATTCTTACCCCTAATTTACACTACTTGCGTTCCGTCTCCGCTCCGGTCCAACCTCCGCAGCAAATACGCACCCATTATAATCAATGAGAGTGTTTACACTGGCTGCGCAGGGCAGCGGTGAGCAGACGGCGATCTGTCAAAATTAGAACAGATCCTATGTTTGCTGGATGCCGGAGCTGCGCCAGAGTCAACTTTTAAAGATTACGTCGCACCAACAGGAAAAGAAACGAGCACAACATCCGTATTTTCAAAATAAGACATTTTTAGGCTGGATAATTTGTCGGAATAATGTCGAAATTGCAGCTGTATTAATAAATATATGGCTATATTTCTATACAAATGCTGTCAGAATGTATCGTTCTGTTTGGGAAGCAGATGTGTACACACACGATACACGTGGATTTTATTTTGAAATCAGAAGTTTCAGAAAGACGACAGCGAGACAGTTTCAACATAGATACCAAAAGCCTTTAAATCGTTTTCAGCTGTGTTTGGAGTTCGTCTTTCACAGAATCAATTATTTTTGCTGTGACTTCCACACTTATCACTGGATTTATCGCGCAGTCTCCTTCCTGCATGTCTGTCGGACCGGACTGGAGCGGAGGTAATGTAAACTGGACTTGAAACGCACAGCTGCGCCCTGTGCAGCGCAGCGGAGCGGAGCCATAACGCATGTAATGTAAATTAGGGGTTAGCAAAAATAAAAAATATTTAAAACTTTTTCAAACTCATCTGAGTTTTTGTGCTTTTAATTCCGTGCACTTACATTTTCTGCTTAGCTTTTGTGGAACTACAAATTCAATCTGACGACAGATTCGAAGTTTGAGTCCGTGGCCACAGAGGTCTGCAAGAGCACCATCGCTGAGGTTTGTCTAACGTCTGTTTTCTGCCAACTTCTTCTTGTAATAAGTTCAGTGCTGTTTCTGTCTGACTCTGTCACTTCTCACATCTGCAGATAAAGGAGTGTAATGAGGAGGAGAGGGGGAGGGGGTATTTGGTGTCATGTCTCGTAGATCATCGAAGCAACATCAGTGAATACCAGTGCAACCAGTACGTCACCAAGATCACCAGTATCATCTTCAGTGACTACCGACTGATCTGTGGCTTCATGGACAAATGTAAAGAAGACATAAACAACCTGCACTGCGGCAGCATCAACGTAGGACAAAAGGTGAGCAGGTGACATTTTTAATAACCCAATCTGTTCAGCTGATTTTACTTTGAACTGTTAATTCTAGTTTTAAATAAACCATGTAGCCAAGAAAAATGTTTACAGCTTTTTAAAGAAGACATCTTGTGCTTTGATCAGTGTTTTGCATTTGAAAAACATCTGAGTTACAAAAGTTCAGGTTTTCAAACCATGCTGTTTCTGTGCTCCCTGGTTTGACGTTTTGTTTTATAAGTCTGGCTGTTCTTCTTTTACTTAACAGCATAACTTTGAATTAGTTTGCATAATGTTTGGAAAGTGGCTGGTTTAGGCCATTCGAGTTTTGTATTTTGTATTTCAAAGCATGAAAACCTCTTCCTCTTCCATATTGGGATGAGGTGATGTGACAGAGATGGGGCTGGTGTGTCTTTCTTAGTCCCTCTGTTTGCTGTTTTTCTGTTTTGTCATTATTTTCTTCATTTTATGTTGTCCTGATGGCTCGGCTCTGCTTGTTTACATTTTAAAACACTTTTCAGATTTTCAGATTATATCAACTTTCCTAAGCTACTTGTAGACGTACCAAACTCTCTGTGCTGTCAACCGCTCCCCTATATGTAGAAAAAGTCTGAAACGGTGGTGAAAGCAGGCTGGCAAGCATCATGGCTTACCTGAAAACATTTGGGCTGACTTATCGCTGCACCACTGTAGAAGTTTTCTCTGCTTTCGCTGCTCTTTGGTGCCTATTTTTATATACAAACCAGCAACTTCAATCATTTGAGTAAGCTATGCATTCTAGTTATGTTGTATACTATCATTCAGAAGGCGACCTATGACCTAATATGTTCAAAGATTTTCTCTTGCTAGTTTTTCCAATGTGGGCACGACTCCTACATTAGTTTTATATAGCCTAAAGATATATTTTTCTCAAATGACTGTGGTGGTCAAGTATTAATCTGTGGTGGGCAAGGCCACCATTGGCCAACCCCTGGTTCGGTCATTGCTCCTGGTGATGGATAAAATTGCTCCCTCTGCTCACCAGGATCAGTCATTCTGCGTTGCCTCTGACATGGAGGAAAAAAAACCCTAGCTCTGTTGTTATACACATTATAACTCATACACAATTGAAAGTCTTGCACCAAAAACATTCAGCTTTATTGCATTCCCTGTTTAATACCAATCCCATCATAAAAACTACAAACATTCACTGTCAAATCCTTCAGCAACGGGACCAGCATACCACTTGTTCTTTTAGATATACCTGCTGGTTTTGATGCGGTCAGTCATTCACCATGCTAATGTCTATCACATAACCATTTGAATCACTTCATCACAATCAGTATGAGTGCTCTTGGACAGTAGCCATTGAGGCACAATGCGGCGATGGTCTTGATGATCAGGAGGATGTTGTAGTTTTGAATCACAGTAGTACAACTGCTTTTCCAATATTGATGTTAAAAATGTCAGTCAGTACCTCTGAAAGCTGATGTACAGTCTTTCAGCATGCAACCTGGGATGTTGTCTGGCCCTGCAGCTTTCTGAGGCTTGACTTTCTTCAGGGCCTGTAAGACTTTCTCTCACCCAGTGAGCAGCCACCCAGTGAGGCTGCTCACTGGGTGGCTGTGTGAGAATGGTGTTAGGAGTGCTGTTCATATCCTCAAAATGGGCAAAGATAGATCTGTGGGGCATTCAGCACCCTTCCTGTTGTAGTCTGTTTGATGCTTTTAATGCCCACCCACATTTTACAGGGGTCTTTTTTGATTAAATGCCCTTCTAGTTTCGGTGCATTTTCAGTCATGGCCGTTTTAATTCCTGCGCTGAGGTTTCTCCTGACTGCTGAGTTCCATGGCATCACTAGGCTTGAATGTCAAGCTTCTAGATTTCAGCAGAGCTCTGACCTCTACAGTTAGCCAGAGCTTCTGGTTGAGACAGACATGTGCTACTTTTGTTAAAGCATCATTATTCACACACTTCCTGAAGGAATGTCAGAAAACTTCTGCTGGAATAATTGCGTATGAACACGTGAAGATCAGAGTTGTTTCAGGATGGCAGCGCTCTGCTTTGGAACTGTTCCAGCTTCAACTATCCGTCAGTCCTGTCAGAATTATGCTCTATGTTTCAAACCTGAGGTAATTCAAAAACTTTCTACAACAGGAAAGGTATTAAATATTCATAACATTTTGACACAGCTTCACTTCTAAATATCTGAACTATTCTTTTATCATCTCTGTGTTTGTTTTTTCCTTGAGTTTCCGTTGCTGCAGCAGACTGGACTGATATAATGACAACACTTAGAGTTGTTGTACAGCAGGATTCATGTTTTATTATAACTGTTGTCTCTTCACAGGACGTTCACTCCCAGGGTGAGGTGATCGCATGTCTGGAGAAGGCGCTGGTGAGGCAGGCGGAGCAGATGGATCACGTTCATTCAATTAAAGAGGAGTGTCAGAAAGCAATCCTTCGGGTGGCCGAGCTCTCTTCAGATGACTTTCACCTGGATAGACACCTTTACTTTGCCTGTAGAGACGACCGCGAGAGATTCTGCCAGAATGTACGAGACTCGAGACCACTGTTGGCATAATTTAACACGTCCAACAAAAAGACAAAACAGTCAACACTCATTTGGAGTTTCTTTTGTTCAAAAATATAGGTCTGTTGGCTTTTGAAGTCACATTTAGTAAAAGAACATATTAGTGGAAAAAAAATTAACTCAGGGTTCCCACGGGTCCTTAAAATCCTTGAAAGTTTGTCAATTTGAAAAATGATTTCAAGGCACTAGAAAGTTTGTGAAAATAGCCAAAAATTACACTTGTCCTTGAAAGTCCTTGAATGTTTTTTGGGGATTGAAGTTCTCTATTCACACTACTGATTTTCATCATCTGTAAGAAATAATAATAAAAATAAAATAAAAACTTACGTTTGTTGCAGTGGAAAACTCAGGATTACAGTAAACTGACATTGCTTTCAACAAATAACATGAGCCAAAGTGATAGTTTTAGCCAATCAGAGCAGAGCAGAGTAGGGCGGGTCTTTCTTTCTGAGCCCAGGTGAGAGCACCACAGCTCCTCCTGTCCTCACCGAGGGTCTGGACATGTCCACATCCCCTTCTCCCAAACTGAGCTGCTGAACCTCCCAGGACATAATTACACGTCCATGTACATGTATTTTAGATATGAATRTAGGGTATACATTTAATCCATTTTCAAACCTGTGTATTGACAACATTCTGCTGTAGCAGTAGGTAATTGATGTTGTACGTGGTTCTTGAATTTGAGGAAATTGGTACTGGAAAGTCCTTGAAAGGTCCTTGAATTTGATGTTGACCAAGGTGTGGGAACCCTGTTAACTCTTTGAAATTAGTGTATTTAGTGGACATAATTGCTTGTTTTCACAAGTCATTAAAATGTTGCTTGCATCTGTTTTCAGGTCTGATACATGAGCTTAAARACAAATGGAAAATTGACAAAACCTTCAGTAAAACTAAAGAAATTAAAAACATTTCCACAGTTCTTCAGCGCATTACTCTTGTTTTTATTTTGCACAGGTTCAGGCAGGAGAAGGGAAAGTCTACAAGTGTCTGTTTAATCACAAGTTTGAAGAAGCCATGTCAGAAAAGGTACAAGCTACAAACCTCCACTCACTATTGCTGACCAAAGAAACCCTGTATTTCCCATCATGTCGAACATCTCCTCTCTGCTCCTCAGTGCCGCGACGCCCTGACGACCCGACAGAAGCTGATCTCTCAGGACTACAGAGTCAGTTACTCTTTGGCCAAAGCTTGTAAGCTGGACCTGAGGAAGCAGCGCTGCAGCCTGGACACCAACCTGCCACGAGCTCGTGAGGCTCGACTGTCCTACCTTCTGCTGTGCCTGGAGGCTGCTGTGCACCGAGGTGAGAGTACAAGACACTTTCATCTCCTCAGGGTTTGAAAATATATAGTAGATTCCAAGCAATCAAGTTCTTATTAATCCAGCTTTGGGAAAAAAATTAGTCAAAATGTAGAAATCTAAACAAAAGGTACTTAATTTTATCCCTCTGTAAGGTTTTAAATGTCTCCACTGTTTTGTTGTGCAGGGCGTTCAGTCAGTGGAGAGTGTCAAGGCGAGATGCTGGACTTCCGGCGAATGTTGATGGAGGATTTTTCTTTGAGTCCAGAGATCGTTCTTCACTGCCGGACAGAGATTGAGGCTCAGTGCTCCGGTCTGCATCGCAAAGGCCGCACGTTGCACTGCCTGATGCGAATAGGTCGGGGCGACCGCAGTGCTGCTATCGACAGCGTCTGTCAGAGCGCAGTAAGTCATCAGCTGGTGCTGATTCTTTGAATAAGAAAATGTTTAAAAGAAAATTCAACTGTTTACCACAAGGGTTTTGTTACCTTAGCATATGAATTGAATTTAGACTTAGTTGGGTCCATATCTATTTAAACACTGACATAAAATTAGTTTTTATTTACCTGTTTACTGAAACATATTCAAGTTATAGTAATATAATGTACATGTACATAAAATCCAGAAATTCAGCTTTCATTTGAAGGTATCCACATTAAAATTGGATGAAGGGTTTAGGAGTTTCAGCTTCTTAACATGTGCCACCCTGTTTTTAAAGGGACCAAAAGTAATTGGACAATTGACTCCAAGGCCATTTCATGGACAGGTGTGGGTAATCCCTTCATTATGTCATTTTCAATGAAGCAGATAAAAGGCCTGGAGTTGATTTGTGGTGTGTGGTGCTTGCATTTGAAGGTTTTGCTGTGAAGTAAACATGTGGTCAAAGGTGCTCTCATGCAGGTGAAACAAGCCAWCCTTAAGCTGTGAAAACAGGAAAAAAACATTAGAGAAATTGTTACAATATTAGGAGTGGCAAAATCTACAGTTTGGTACATCCTGAGAAAGAAAGAAAGCACTGGTGAACTCATCAATGCTAAAAGACCTGGGAGCCCACGGAAGACAACAGTGGTGGATGATGGCAGAATAATCTCCATGGTGAAGAGAAACCCCTCCACAACAGCCAACCAAGTGAACAACACTCTCCAGGAGGTAGAAGTATCAATATCCAAATCTACCATGAAGAGAAGACTGCATGAAAGTAACTACAGAGGGTTCACTGCACGCTGCAAGCCACTCATAAGCATCAAGAATAAAAATGCTAGACTGGACTTTGCTAAAAAACATCTAAAAAAGCATCAGAGTTCTGGAAGAACATTCTTTGGACAGATGAAACCAAGATCAACCTCTACCAGAATGATGGAAAGAGAGAAGTCTGGTGAAGGTGTGGTACAGCTCATGATCCAAAGCACCACATCATCTGTAAAACACAGCAGAGCAGTGTGATGGCTTGGGCATGCATGGCTGCCAGTGGCACTGGGTCACTAGTGTTTACTGATGATGTGACACAAGGACAGAAGCAGCCCAGTGAATTCTGAGGTATTCAGAGCCATACTGTGCTCAGATCCAGCCAAATGCAGCCAAACTGATTGGTTGTTGTTTCATACTACAGATGGACAATGACTCAAAAACATAAAGCCAAAGT
>NW_013952874.1:240268-242036 GCF_001266775.1 Austrofundulus limnaeus
CTGCATCTGAATTGTTTTGTTTAAAATTCATTGTGGTAATGTCTAGAACCAAAATTAGAAAAATGTTGTCTCTGTTCAAATACATATAGAACTAACTGTAATGAGTGCGAATAGTTGTTTGTCTCGATGTGTCCCCATGATGGGCTTGTGTTATGTCCAGGGTGTCACAATGACCACTGGAGAACATTAACTCCATGACTCGGAAAGGCAAAATGGATAAAAAAAATGAACAAATGTATCGAATATCACAGATGTATTGCAAAAGTTGAATTTATTTTAAATTGATTGATAAATAAACTCACACCGAGGGACATGTTTAGTTATCAGTTAGCCTAGCATGCATGGGTTTTTTGGTAGGTGGGAGGAAATCTGATACATAAGCAGACAGACTTGAATAAATTGTTTTGTTAAAGGGATTCATGATTAATTATAACATTAGACTTTATTCGGTCGGCGCTAGCGCGAAGGCTAACAGGCTAAGCTGAGGTTCTTCTTCCATGAAGCAGCTCTGTTGTCCTCCATCTGTATTTTCAGTTACAGGCTGAGTAATTTCTACCTTCTCCTCTCTGTCAACGCTGTCTGGTTTTATTTAAAAGAGCCGATCATCAGATATTGTATAAGATTAACCTTCAGGGTGGATATAGCTCACTCACACTGAGGAGCAATCCACATCTTCATTTACCCAGAATGCTTTATGTGTAAATTAAATGGCTCCATCCGTGTTAAAATATATTTTTAAAAATTATAAAAACTAAACAGCCTACAGTGTTTTTACAGTCTTTATTTTACAGTTAAAATAAATGTTTATCAAATAAAGTCTAATGTTACAACTAATCAGGGATCCCTTTAAGGAAAGAAAAACACACCAAGGTCATTAAAATAACGAGTTTGACAAAATCTAGAGAAAAAAACAAAAAATTACCTATTGAAATTTCTTCATTGCTTTTGAATATTAGTTGATAAAATAGGTTTTAAAAATTGACACTAATGAAATTTGCCTTGACAAAAAGCTTTGAACCCTTTATCTTCCTGCTGTCCTTGGGTCAAACTTAACCAAACTGTTAGTAATTTTTTTTTAACTTGACAAAAAAGGCAGATTTTCATTTCATACCAAAGGCTGGTTCAGCCATACAGTATTACAGAAAATCATGGTCAGGTTTCTGCTGTAAGTATAAAAACAAAACCTTTAAAACTCCTCCTTTCTGACATTTTTCCTCCTGAATTATTGTTGTTGTTGTTGTTGTTGTTGTTGTTGTTGTTGTTGTTGTTGTTATTTGTTTAGTTTTATTTTTTTATTATCTGTTTTTTTTTTTGTCTGCAGCTTCAGACTTTGATTCAGTCTGCCGACCCTGGAGCTGACTATCGGATCGACCGAGCACTCAACGAGGCCTGTGAATCCGTCATCCAGACCGCCTGTAAACACATCCGCAGTGGAGACCCCATGTGAGCTGGTTATCTCGAGTCCATAATAATCTTGATGATTTCTATTTATATTCTGTCAGAATACAGTATACAGTATTTTAATGCTAAAGTTTTAGGAACATAATTTGATCAAAACCATCTAGTCAGCACCAAGTAAAACAATTTGGTGACTACAACTAGGCCTGTCACGATAACAAATTTTGCTGGGCGATTAATTGTCTCAAAATTTATTGCGATAAACGATAATATTGCCTGGTGACCGTTTTACAACTAATAATTATAAAAGCTGATAGAGTTTTATTGGATTTATTAAACTTCTTAAGGTGTTTCAAATAAAGTCTTGAGG
>NW_013952874.1:248147-252345 GCF_001266775.1 Austrofundulus limnaeus
TTTTTTTTTACCGACCTCAAAAAAAGTTATCGTGCAATTAATTGATTTATTGTCTATCGCGACAGGCCTAACTACAACCTCAGATAAACAACAGCATGTTGCATTTAACAAAACAAGGACAACAACAGGTCTTATCAATGTGGCAGCAGTTCATTGAAGTTTGCAAACATTTGTTTCTGTGCAGGTCTAATGTCAGGTCTGGCCTTTGGACCTTTGCAACACCTTGATTCTGTCCTTTTTTAGTTCTTTTGTCTATTTGCTGTTGTATTTGGGATCATTGCCCTGTTTCATGATCTAGTTTAGGCCAAGCTTTTGTTGTTGGACAGATGGTCTCATATTTTACTCTGGGAAACTTTGGTTTGCAGAGGAGTTCATGGTCAATTTAAAGACTGCAGGGTGCCCTCCACCACCGTGCTGACAGTTGAAGGTGTTTGTGCTAATATGAAGAAGAACCTCAGCTTAGCCTATTAGCTTTAGCATTAGCCCTGATGCCATTACCATATATATGTATTAGCTCAGTGCTACACATTCTCATCTCGTCACTGAGGTCCTCTATCTACATGACAGAGAGGGGATCAAAAATGACTCAGCCTGCAACTGAAAATATGGATGGAGGACCTCAGTTTAGCTTGTTAATTTGTCGCACTAGCGCCGAGCTAATACATATAAGGCAATATAGTGTCGGGGCTAGTGCAAAGGCTAACAGGCTAAGCAGAGGTTCTTCTTCCATGAAGCAGCTCTGTTGTCCTCCATCTATATTGTCAGTTACAGGCTGAGTCATTTCTACCTTCTCCTCTCTGTCAACGCTCTCTGGTTTCATTTAAAAGAGACAGTCGTCAGATATTGTCCAAGATTAATCTTCAGGGTGGATATAGCTCGCTAGCAGCCTTCCACCCATGACCTTGTCAAGGTTATCATTTACCCAGAATGCTTTGCGTGTAAATAAAATGGTTCTGTCCGAATTAATTTATGTTTTTTAAACTTTACTGAACTAAACAGCCTACAGTGATTTACAGTCTTTATTTTACAGTTAAAATAAATGTTTATTAAATAAAGTGTGATGTTACAATCATGGATCCCTTTAAGAATTGTCGGTTTCTGACCATCAATCTGGGAAGAGTTAAGATCATTACTGAGGAAGTTTCTTCTTAAAATGTATGCATTTAGGTTTCACACTAAGCTTTCACAATGTAAGTTTTTGTTAACTGAATAATGAGAAGCTGTGATGTCACATCGTGATGGTGTTGGTCTACAGTTATATGCGCCTAATTTAAAGGCCTGGAAATGTTCAGTTGTTTTTAAAGTTTTGAAAAAACTTTCTTTGACTGTTTTTTATGACTAGATGCTGGCTCCTGATCTGACAGATTTGTTTCTGTGCAGGATCTTATCTTGCCTGATGGAGCATCTGTACACAGAGAAGATGGTAGAGGACTGTGAGCACCGGCTGCTGGAGCTGCAGTATTTCATATCCAGAGACTGGAAGTGAGTTTGCTTTGTGATGCAGATGTGATTTACAGCAGTGAAACAAATTCAGCTTTTAGCTCATTTAAAAAAAATCCAGGTAGATGTTATTTGGAAAATGCAAAACTGAGTTTAAAGGTGGAAGAGTATTCAACACAGTAAGTTAGTTAGTGGAAAAGCTTGTGTTTTAATTACAAGAAAAATATGATCACCATTAGTTATCTCGACTTTAACTTGCAACAAGTGAGTTTAAAGTTTAAACCAAGACCATATCTAAATGACTGTTTCAGATGTTACTTATAAACCAATGATCTCTAATAAATCTTTAGTTTGTCTAAAGATTGTTTGATTATGAATGATGTTTACACAGAAATAAAACAATTAGTCTAAAAGATATTACACATGAATAATAAAGTGCATGTTATTGTAAAAAATCTGAACACAAACAAAATAATAAATGTTGAAATATTGAAGTGAAAAAAGTATTTGTATGTATTGTTCTAATAAATGTGATTATTTGCTGTGAGTTGTGCTGTTGAAAGAAAAAAGAAAATATAATTTTTACTATAATACAAACCAAATGAAAATGTGTTGATTATTGAAATTAAAACTTGTTGTGACACAAACACAGACTTCATTGTGCTCTGGTTCTTTTTTCTCTGCAGACTGGACCCTATCCTGTACAGGAAGTGTCAGGGTGACGCTGCGCGGCTCTGCCACACACACAGCTGGAACGAAACCAGCGAGCTCATGCCGCCGGGTGCAGTTTTCTCCTGTTTGTACCGGCACGCCTATCGCACGGAGGAACAAGGACGGCGGGTAAGAAAAGACACCAGAAACACACACACACACACACACACACACACACACACACACACACACTGTGCTGTAATTCAACATGACAGAAAACTGTTTTCAAGTGTTTCTTTATCAGTTAAATGCTGATTGGTGAACGTCTGGTCAGGAGGTGTAACGTTGATATTTTTAAATTTAACAGGTGAACTCAGATGAGCAGGTAAGAGCTCTGTGTTTCTTGTCAATCAACTTTCAAACCTGGTGAAGGGGTAAAATTCTAATTTAGGCTCATTTAAACTCTAATTAATAGATGCCTGATGAGATGGGTTGTGTTGTTCAGATTCTTGAAAAAATTATCTCCCTTGTTTTTCACAACTTTTGCATTTCAGCCTTTAATATAAAATGATACATTTTGACAAAATAAAGTTTTGTCTTTGACCAAAACAATTTTGACCAAGAACAATTTTATTAGAATAAAATGAAGCTTTTTTTGGGTCTTCAATAAAAAATTCAGTGAAATGTAAATCATCTTGGGCCTCATGTATAACAGAATGCACGGCTTGCACTTTAAAAGTTGGCGTAGGGACAGATTTTGAAAAGTGTGCCGCACATGTGTATGAAGCTGCTGTGTTCACATGAGGCTGAGAGACATCTTCACATTTACACATCTTTAATAAATGACTGTAAACACAGAGGAACTTATGAGTTTTGTACAACTTAGAACTTTATTTACTAAATAGTTGATGTGAAGAAACAAGTCGCAGCGCCTCAATGGAGAGTTTCTGCCACGGTGTTGGACTCGGCTGAAGTCAGTCCGAGCTGATAAGGTTTCCAAATTAAATTAAATTTGTCTGACAAAGCAACAGCTCTCATTTACAGTCGTCTCGTTCGGCTCGGTACTTCTCTCGTCTCGGTAGGGTTGTTTACAGCGCACGCGATTTCCGGTTAGCTCCTTAACTTAGCCTCCTTCACAGTGAAGCTGGTGTACATGCATCGCGGCCAACCGTTAGCGATTGGGTAAATTAGAGCCAATCGTTTTAAACGTCAATAGAGGCCACGCCTCCAGGAAGCCATTGCTTCTCAATAACCGAGAATCCAGACCCTCTGTACGAAGTAAAGCAGAGAACAAGGGGCTGGTTTTTACCAGGTTAGATTCAACTGCACGGCTCAGGATCTACAGTAAAATATCTGATTGTAATTTGTTCAGGACTTTCAGCGTTTCCCCTACCATTATCCAAGGGGGCGGCCCCACCAGCCAACGAGACGGCCCGCCCCTCCAAGAATTTCACGGCATGTAGTCATTTTTGTTTAAATGAGGGCAGATCCAGTCAAGAGCTACATTTGCGGTCACTCCTCCACATCCACCTCTCGCCAAACGGGTAAAAAAAGTCGGGCGCAGAGCGAGGCTGTGAGCGCTGTGTGTGGTCCGCACAAAGATAGAAAGACCTGTATGTGTGTGTCATTAGTCATACAATGAAAACTCTATAGCTTTTGTTTTCCACGTAGAACTGATGCGACAGCTTTGCAAGCTACTTTTTTTTTCTTTAAAAGAAAATGCAACAGGTGAAGCCACAGCATGGTTACCTTATCAATAATTACTTTTATATATGAGTCACACCTGCACAAACGGTCCGGACCAACTCTGGAAATGAACTCTAGTCTTTATAAAGCAGACCAAATGTGTCAAGTGTGAATGCGACCACAAGACAGGGAGGATGAGGTGGAGCAGTGACTGAGCTCTGACTCAAACACAGCTGGGTCCAGAGATTTATTTTACAGAGACAGTGTCAGAGGAAAACATTTCATTAAATATTGTATCCCACTTTGTAAACCAGGTAGAAGCAGTGGCAACTTTGCGTGATTCATTTGCAGCGGTCTCCTCTCAGCTGACAGCAGCGTGTGTGTGTGTGTGTGTGTGTGTGTGTGTGTGTGTGTGTGTGTG
>NW_013952874.1:252766-262092 GCF_001266775.1 Austrofundulus limnaeus
CTCATTTACACACTTATCCTGAAGATAGAAGAGTTTGTTGAATCTGACATGGCATGTTCGTGCGAACCCTTTGTACGAACAAAAATAAGAGAAATTTAGGATAAGAATACGACTATGTTCTTGCATGAGGCCCAATGTTCTGTTTTAAACTATAAATACACAGTCAATTAGGCTACATGTTCACAATAATTCTACTATTACCACAATACTTCAAACTCCTCCAGTCACGATTAGGACACATTACTCCCACACACCAACTCCACCAATCAAAGTTAGGACAAACTCCTCTCMCAGAACAAGAAACTCCCCCTATGTACTGCAGAGACTACATAGTCAGAAGGAGTTGTCTAACAGGATGTTGGTGTGTTTGTAGTTGTCTCGAGATTGTAAAGTTGAGGTTCAGAGGATTCTCCACCAAAGGGCGTTGGATGTGAAGTTGGACCCGGAGCTCCAGAAACGCTGCATGACCGATCTCGGCAAGTGGTGTAGTGAGAAGACGGACACAGGACAGGTGAGTCACACCTGGACTGCTGCTGCTGATAACAACTTCTTTGCTTATATATTTTTTTGTCCAGCCTCCCCGTTTGAATCTATGTGAATCGTTGTAATATAATGTGCTGCTGTCTCTGTAGGAGCTGGAGTGTCTGCAGGATCATTTGGAGGATCTTGTGTCCAGCTGCAGGGAAGTTGTTGGCAACCTGACAGAGCTGGAGTCAGAGGTCAGAGTTCACCTGAACTACACCACCAGGCAGAGCTTGTGCCATTGTTTGGAAAGCAAATCATGCTTATGTGTCTGTCTTGTTCAGGACATCCAGATAGATGCTCTGCTCATCAGAGCCTGTGATCCGATCATTCAGGCCCACTGTCATGTGAGCGCACAAACCAGGACACATTCAGCATATCTCGTATAATGAATCGAATTGATCACATTTTATTATTTCTGTGTTTGCAGGATGTTGCTGATAACCAGATTGATACAGGCGATCTGATGGAGTGTTTGGTTCAGAATAAACACCAGAAGGAGATGAATGACAAGTGTGCAGTCGGTGTTACACACTTCCAGCTGGTCAGTTATCAGAAAAGCTCATCTCTTTTGTAGCCTCAAAACAAATCTTTTTTCTGATTATGCGTTGTTCTTTTTGTTTGGTTTTTTTTTTTTTAACAAACAGCAGTTTTAGAACTGGTGACAGTAATAATCTAAAGCAATTCATTGATGTTTATTAAAATAGAACTTTTTGATAGTATAACTGGGCACTGCCAAGGGGGGCAGTATTTTATTGAAACCTTCAGAAAACCATCACAGAGGGTACATTTTCAACTCAAGAAAAGATAGCATCACAGCTAACTGACCAACACAGGAAGAGCTAAACCTCAGTCAGTTTTATAGATATAAGCTAAATGAGTCATCCTCAACATCAGGAGCTAACATATCATGTAAGATTGGTTTAACGTCATTTACAAGGTTTGACCAAAAGAGCAATGACTTATCATTTCTCATCATCAGGGGTCAGATTTATAAAATATTGTGTGGAAACCATACTAAAAGTGAACGTACGGCCAAAAGGCAAAAATGGCGTATGCCAAAAAAAAAAAATTCATATTTATAAAACAGTGCGTACGCATGTTTCTGCGCACCTTTCCTTTTTAGATCACAGCTTCACCTCAGAGTTTGCGCACAAGGTCCCGCCTCAGGTTCTACCCACTACACGCCCACACTCAATCATAAACAGTCAATGCAAAGCACCTCATGAACGTTAAGATGCATTTAAATCAGTCAACTGATCAATGTCAACAAAAGCGATTGGCTCAGACACGCACTCCGTTGTGTGTCTGGAGGATGACAGGTGCTGACAACTGCTCACGTGAACAGATTGTTTGTAATTGACACAGATTTTCCCTCATTTTGCAGGTTTGCAGATGATTTTTCTCAAAAACTCAGCTTCAAATTAATTTTCTCTCAGAGCCTGCAGGACGATAAAAACAATAGATAAAGTTAAATACTGTAAGTCAGATAAAGTTAGAAATAAGTTCACTGCTCTTCTCCTCCGTCCTCCCCATCCTGCCTGCTCTGTTACCTGCTGCTGACCGTCTTCTCACCCCCTCACATCCCCACAGCCCTGTGCGTTTGAGAAATATGGACTTTAAAAAAGTGAACTTTTATAATATCCACACTGGCGTGGGGCGTGCCTTGCGAGTACCCAAAGCGTGACTTTTGCTGTCGTTCTGTTGAAATGTCTCTTGTCAGGGAGGGCTCTGTGGGTCAGGGTCGTCTGCGGAGGAAGGAGATGAATGGATGTGTGAACTTTTATTTAAAATTTAAGTTTTTTATTTCAAAGGTCCTTATGGCTCAGCAGCAGAAGCAAAAAAACACTGTTAAGAAAGCTAGAGTCGATCTAAAATCCAAGTCTGATTATGAAGTGAAATTAAATATCTGAGAGTGATCATTACACAGTGTGGCTCTAATTCCTCACTTCACCATCTGTGTCGCAGCTTCACATCTCCAAAATGAGCGTACGCATGGGTCAGGGCTGGCTGAGGGACCGCACATTTTCACGTCAAGTTTGGATTTTATAAATCACAACCTTTTATGTGAAAAGTGGCGTGCGCAAGTTTCTGGGCTCGTTTTGTGCGTACGCAAGCTTTATAAATCTGACCCCAGGTTATTTTAAGTTTAAACTCTAGCACGAAAGGTGGTGGGCAAAATACTTCAAGGAATTCTATGCCTTTTAATTAAATACAGTTTTTACATTTGTGTTGTCATTTTTGTAATATTTAATGTTATTATACCATACAATTTATCATTTCATTTACCATATTTATTAAGTATTTGTTTTTTTTTAATTACTGTTTTACCTAAAGATGAAAAAAGTATATATTTAATTTGTAAATATAAAAAGCAGCAAGATTACAGTTATCAAGTAAGAATGGATGGAACAAAAACAGTTATTTAAATGATAGTACGTAGCAAATTATATGATGAATATTGCAAAGTTTTAAAATGGTAAAACAAAAATAATTAACCATAAAGACTAAGCTTTTATTTTCTTTAAATGTTGTCAGCTTGTCGTATTCACGAGTCTGTAATATGTAATATATATATATTTTTGTTTCAGTTGTATTTTCAAACGTGAGCATTGCTGTAGAGGAGAAATAATAATGTAAGTGAAACACTTCTGTTTGTATCCATGTGCTCAACTTTCAGATTCAAATGAAGGATTTCAGATTTTCCTATAAGTTTAAAATGGCCTGCAAGGAGGACGTTCTGCGCTTGTGTCCAAATATCAAGAAAAAGTACCTTTTACATTTTATATCAATTTATTTACATTTCTGTTCTAGTTTTTCAAGGCTGTTAAAAAACTGGATTTCTACTGTTCAGTGCAGCATAGTTTCCAGTTTTTAACATGTTTGAAGTAACTAAAACACTCGTAAAGTTTTTATTTTATTTTTTTAGAAAATCTCAGAATATGTTAAACTTAGACTTTAAATAGTATTTTCATTGGACGTGCCTGACTGTCACCCCATAGGGTGGATGTTGTCATCTGTCTGAGCACCACGGTGAGGAATGACACACTGCAGGATGTTCGAGAGCAGCGGGTGTCTCTGAAATGTCGCAAACAGCTGCGGGTGGAGGAGCTGGAGATGGTAAATACACAAACAGCCCTCTTCACAACTCATCTAAACTCAGCAATGAGATTTCCTTTGTTCAAACAGATAAAACTCAGCTCAGGAAGGTTTTAACTCATCAGAATATTTTGATCAGAAAACATTCTTGTTCTTTCTCCTGATGAACTACTTGGATGTTTTGATGGTGTGTTCCTTGGTCTTCATGATGTCATTAGCAGTGGCGGCTGGTGGATTTTTCTCCGGTGGGGGGTGGGCTACAAATCCAAAATAGGCTCATCTCCAAAAGCAATCAAACATGTACTAAGTTGTATTATGACAGTGTATTTATTAAACAAATTAAAATAATAAAACAGCATTACAATATCATGCAGTATTTTATTTTCTGCACAGAAATTTTGCTCTTCTGTTACTGAGAAGCAAATTTCTTTATGACTCTGGTTAAAGTCAGGGATGTTTCAACCAGATTCTTATAGAGCATGGTCAGTGCAGTGAGATGTGATGTTGTACCTGAGGAAAGTCTGGATTCAGATTCAGCTGTGGTCAGAGGAGATGTGATGAGAATCTTCAGCAGAGTCACAGTCTCTGAAGGTGTCCTGCAGATTGTTCTCCATGGAGTGGTACAGAGCCACAGCACCACTGCAGCTCCTGAACTAGATCAGACTTCTTGGTCCTGTTCAGCTCTGGGTGAGCCTCCATGGTCTTCAGAGCTGCAGCAGAAAATTGTCTGTGATCCTGCAGGAGCCTGTGTGCAGCAGTGTAGCTCTGATCAGATGTTTTGTGAATGTTTCAAGATGATCTCACAAACCTAAAACAATAAATGCACAAATTTAATTCAATGTGGAGATGGCTACAAGTGAGCTTTCTAATATATAATTAATATAAAGAGAATAATTAATGTTATTTTAATAGCAACAAATTGTTGCACCTCTAAGGTAAACTATTAATTATATTTTTACTTTAAAAATGTATTCATTTTATTAAAAACAAAATAAACTATGCACAACAGAAGAAAAAAATAAAATGAAAGGCAGCAGAAAGAAGAAAATATTTTCTAATATCTGCTCTTTTCAAGAATAAATTCAAAGTAATTTACAAAAAAACTAAACTGAATAGAAACATAAATATCTATATTAAGTTGTGTTCACCATTATTTATATTATATGCTGCTCAAAAATAAAGGTAACACCAACACAGCATAGCAAGTTTGAAATATTAAACAATCCTCCTAATCACAATACCTTTATTAAATTCTTACCGTTTTGGGGGGCTTTGAGACATTTTATGTCCAGAATTATTGACATTTATGATTTCAACATAGCTAACATTGGGCCAAAGCTTTATGTCATCTATCTGTGAGCAGTGATGGGTGCCACTGTTAAATAATTGTCCTTGGTGCTTTTTAAGACATGCTTACAGTATATACACCTTCGATGTGTGGCCATTTACGCCAAACTTAAGTGAAAAATACTTTGGTAACCGCGATGGTGTTTTTCTGTAATTGAAAACAACAGCACAAACGGAAGTATAAAACAGACTTAGGCTATGAATTATGGGTAGTGGTGTGAATTCAGGAATACTGTGGATAGAGCCTTGTTGGCCAGTAGGACTCTGGAGTCAGTTGAGGAGTATTGGCAGGCAAAGCAGACCACGGCCCTGGCTGTTGCTGAAGCAAAAGCTCAGATGTGGAAGGAGTTTGGCGAGTTCTTGGTCAAAGCCTTTTGATCAGCTAGCTCAGAGGTGATTCTGACAAACCATCGGGCATCTGCTAATCCAGTTCCACTGGATTCAGTCCTTATGCAAGTGGTGTGAGAGTTTGGTCCACATTGCTGGTAGTAAGTTGGACTCCTTCAGGGTGAGAGTTTGACTCCGCCAGGGCGGCCCGTTGTAACACATTTTGTTCACAAGTTTTATGGACAGAATTTCTCAGTGCAGTATTGCAGACTCTGTACTAGTCTGTTGTGGTGAAGAGGGAGTTAAGCTGTAAGGCAAAGCTCTCTGTTTACCGTTCGGTCTACGTTCCTGCTCTCACCTATGTCCACGAATTTTGGGTAGTGAAAGAATGAGATTGCAAATACAAGTGGTCAAAATTAGTTTTCTCTGCAGGCTAGCTGGATTCTCCCTTAAAGATAGGGTTAGACATTCAGTTATCTGGGAGAGACTCAGTAGAGCCGCTGCTTCTCCACACTGAGAGGAGCCAGTTGAGGTGGTTCAGGCATCTGGTAAGGATGCCTCCTGGACAGCTCTCTAAGGAGGTGCTTCAGGCATGTCCAACTGGGAGAACTCGGGGAAGACCCAGGACACGCTGGAGGGACTATGTCTCTCGGCTGACCTGGGAATGCCTTAAAATATTCCCAGAAGAGCTGGTGACTGTGGACAGAGAGGTCTGGGCTTCTCTGCTCAAGTCGCTGGCCCCGAGACCTGAATAAGCAGAAAAGGATGGAAGTGAAGGAAATTTTGTAACTGATCAACTGAATGTTGTTAGATCCAGTATTGTATTTTTATACTTTCTGATCATTGCAGCCATAAGGTTTATCCAGGTAAAAAATCAAAAAGAAAAAAATTGTATAGGTCTTCTGGACGGGTTCTTCTCTAATGAAACGTTTCGTCTCTCCTCCAAGAGACTTCTTCAGTCTGAGAGTTTCAGGCAAAAAGCCTGAATTTTGCCTGAAACTCTCAGACTGAAGAAGTCTCTTGGAGGAGAGAYGAAACGTTTCATTAAAGAAGAACCCATCCAGAAGACCTATACATTTTTTTTCTTTTTTTAAAAGTTGAGTACGTTCTAACGTGATGTAAAAGTCACCACCTCCAGGGGTCTAACCAGGATGAGCCTGAATAGGTTAAAAGGTTGAATCGTTATTCCAGAAGTTTAGAAGAAGTGTTCAGTTTTGTGAGTGTCAGTTTAGATTCAGCCTGGAACAGACGGGACTGCTGTGTTTTCATATTCAGATAGGATGAAGGTTGTTTTACTCTGAGGCCTGCAGAGTTCTGTGTGCTAGGCTGATTGGAGTGAGAGACGAGAATAAGGCTTTTTTTTTTTTTAGAAGAGATTCAACTGGTTTTCTGCTATAGTATTCAGACTTACATTTATTCATCACGGATTCCCTTCACATGAATGGATGGATATAATTTGCAGTTAAAACCTTCTGTCTTCTTTCTCAGTCAGAAGATATCCGGTTGGAACCCGAGTTATATGACCCCTGCAAGTCAGACATCAGCCGCCTGTGTCCCAACGTGGCGTTCGGTAATGCTCAGGTAAAAAGCTCTTTAACAAGCTTTTTTTTTCCTTTTTCCCATCAGAAATGTTTTAGTCACATTTCTCCTCACCTCCCTTCACTCCTCAGATGATTGAGTGTCTGAAGGAGCAGAAGAAGCAGCTGAGTCAGCGCTGCCACCAGCGCATCTTCAAGCTGCAGGAGGTGGAGATGAGCGACCCCGAGCTTGACTACCAGCTGATGAGAGTCTGCAAGCAGATGATCAAGGTGAGGAGGAAACAAAACCTGGGACTTAACAACAGTTATTTGATCTTAGTTCAGTTCAGTATGTGTTYACCTTCTTCAAATGCTGATTATTTAAGAAATATCCAGCCAAGATGCAAGCCAGTTGCTGCTGTCAGCAAAAATATCTCTAATAAACTGAAACCGTACTAAATGGAAAATGAGCAAAACTTGTATAGCATTTTATCAAGTACAAAGACTCCAAAAAGCTTTACACTGATGGTAGTAAGCTACATTGTAGCCACAGCTGTCCTAAGGCAGACTGACTGAGGAGAGTACTTCTGGTGGTTTGATCTTAAACAAAAACACAACTTCTTTCCTGCAGCGTTTCTGCACCGAGGCAGATGCCAGGACCGTCCTGCAGTGCCTGAAGCAGAACAAGAACAGTGAGCTGATGGATCCAAAGTGTAAACAGATGATCACCAAGAGACAGATCACACAGAACACAGGTACACACACAGAACACAKGTACACACACACAGAACACAGGTACACACACAGAACACAGATACACACACAGAACACAGATACACACACAGAACACAGGTACACACACAGGAACACACACACAACACAGGTACACACACAGGTACACACAGAACACAGGTATACACACACAACACAGGTACGCACACAGGTACACACACAACACAGGTACACACACACAACACAGGTACACACAGAACACAGGTACACACACAGGTACACACAGAACACAGGTACACACAGAACACATGTACACACACAGGCACACACAGAACACAGGTACACACACAGGAACACACACAGAACACAGGTACACACACAGGAACACACACAGAACACAGGTACACACATAAACACACACAGAACACAGGTATCACACACAGGAACACACACATAACACAGGTACACACACACACTCAAGTACACACACAGAAACACACACACAGATACACAGGTACACACACAAAAAACACACAGAGATACTCAGGTACACACACAGATAAACAGGTACACACACAGAAACACACACACAGACACTCAGGTTCACACACAGGTACACACGCAGAAACACACACAGATACTCAGGTTCACACACAGGTACACACACAGAAACACACACAGATACACAGGTACACACACAGAAACACACACAGATACTCAGGTACACACACAGAAACACACACAGGTGACTCATCGTGCTGCTCCTTCAGACTACAGGCTGAACCCGGTGCTGAGGAAAGCGTGTCGAGCCGACATCCCCAAGTTCTGCCAGTCCATCCTGAACAGAGCCAGTGCAGACAGTGAGCTGGAGGGTCAGGTCATCGGCTGCCTGAAACTCAAATATGCTGACCAGGTCTGACCACAGCACCTTCTGTGTTCAACAGGATCAGATGGTCCAGTGAAGGCTTTAGGTTTGTGCTGTCTTTGAGTTGTTTGTTTTCTGACTGGGTTTTGGCTCAGAGGTTGTCTTCAGACTGTGAAGACCAGATCAGAGTGATCCTGCAGGAGTCGGCGCTCGACTACAGACTGGACCCACAGCTGCAGATGCACTGCTCAGACGAGGCGAGTCACTGAATCTCAGTCCAGACTTTATCAGATTATATAATCTGTACATGTATGCAGTGTTCGCCTTTTATCTGCAACAGTTCTTCAGTAAGTCTTCCAGTTGTAGCTTATAGATCTGCATGTGAGTCTGTGAACAACTGAGGAGCAGGTTTTTTTATTGATGTATGTTTGTCTCACTCGCTTGTTTGTTTAACAAATGTTAAGGAAATAAATCAGGTTTCTGAAATCTTTCCTTTCGCTCCAGATCTCCAGACTTTGTGCCGAGGAGGCAGCAGCTCAGGAGCAGACGGGTCAGGTGGAGGAGTGTCTGAAAGTCAACCTGCTGAAAATTAAACAGGAAGCTTGTAAAAAGGTGACAGCATGACACGTTTCTGAGATCTTCAAAACCACCTCACGCTTTATTCAGTCTTTTTTTTCCATCTTAATTATTGAACATAGTTAGAAAACATGTGAACACTGACACAATATGAGAATGTGGAGTGGGGGGAGGTGAGAAGAAACGTGTTTAAAATATATCTGATAGGAAGTAAAAAAAAAAAAAAAAACGCTTGTTGAAATGGATCTTTTACCTGAGCTTTACCAAACACCATGTTGGGACTAGGGTTGGGTATTGAAAGGGTTTATTTCGATACCGGTGCTAAATCGATACTTTCAAAA
>NW_013952874.1:263431-264658 GCF_001266775.1 Austrofundulus limnaeus
CACACACACACACACACACACACACACACACACACACACACACACAGCGCTCATAGTCTGCCTCATTCTGCACCCGTTTTTTTACACCGGGCAAAAAATGCATTTAAACCAGCTGAAGTTAAGTTTAGAGCACAGTTTGAAATGTACACCAAAGGAAAACTGCATCACGACTTTTATACTGCAGTCAGAGCAAACGTGATCTGCAGCGTCTGTCTGCTGCATGGCGGCAGCTCTAACGTAACAGCGAGAAAGGACTGAGAGCTTTTTATTTTAGTCCAGCAGGGAGAACAATACAGGTGTTCTTCTATGCCTCCTGTGAGCAGTTCCAGCATTTTTTAAAAGAAAAACAACTCGGACACGCTAATTACAGTGCGGTTTCAAAGCGAAAGTAAAAACATGGCGCTCGCAGCGCTCCAGTTCGAAGTGAAACTTAACAGCTGTTCTCTCTACCACTCATAGTCCGACACAGCGGACAGAAACGGCTAAATTAGACAGTTAAAACACATTAAAAGTCCATAACTCACCCTTATTGTTGTTGGCACTCTGTGGAGATTGTGTGCCGAGGCTGTCACTGTTAACAGTGAACACCAGAGGGCACAATTAACAGCTTTCTTTGAGGCACCGAAATAAAGCACCGAAATTAGAGTTGTTTCGGTCTGTGTCCTACCGTTGATCTTCGCCCCGTTGCCATACTGGAACCGAGTTTCGGTACCCAACCCTAGTTGGGACATAGGCAGCTGATGTCTGGGTTGTCATGTTAAAGCTCCTGGCTGCACTGAAGCAGTTTACAGACTATGAGTCAGTAAGAAATACTGTAAAACCTGTAATAAACAGCACTCAGTGAGCAGTTTAATAAAACAGTGTGGCTCTGACTGCTAAAACTTGTCTCTCTCATTGTTTGTCCTGCAGGAGGTTCTGAACATGCTGAAGGAGAGCAAAGCAGACATTTTTGTGGATCCGGTCCTCCACACAGCCTGCGCTCTGGACCTGAAACACCACTGTGCTGCCATCACGCCTGGCAGAGGGCGACGTGGGTGACTTCACATGTTGTCATGTCTGTCCAGATAAACTGCTGCATCAGTACAAAGCAACTCATTGGCTACGTTCACACTGCAGGCAAATCCGACCCAAATCCGATTTTTTTGACCCATCTGACTCATATCAGATTTTTTCAAATCCGACCCAGGCCGTTTCAGTATGTGGTTTTAAATCGGATATATATCTGAT
>NW_013952874.1:265498-269974 GCF_001266775.1 Austrofundulus limnaeus
GTTTGACTCATTAACATGTTTGACTCATTAACGTGTTTGACTCATTAACATGTTTGACTCATTAACATGTTTGACTCATTAAAGTGTTTGACTCATTAACATGTTTGACTCATTAAAGTGTTTGACTCATTAACATGTTTGACTCATTAACGTGTTTGACTCATTAACATGTTTGACTCATTAACGTGTTTGACTCATTATCGTGTTTGACTCATTATCGTGTTTGACTCATTAACGTGTTTGACTCATTAACGTGTTTGACTCATTAACATGTTTGACTCATACACTTTAAAAGGATCAGCTATGATGCTAGAAGAGGGGATATCTACCTTGACAAAATGAGCATCACACAGGCCTTATTGTCAGTCTGTGGCTCAGCCACAAAGTCCACCCCAGAAACAAACATCCACAGCATGTTTTAAACCCCGCCCACCTCATTTAACAGGAAGTGGTGCAATTATCATACCATACTGCTTACAGTTTTATTCATTTTTATCTCAATACCTTATTTTGTGTATTTTTGTCATTTTCAGCCCTGTTTGTGAACAGACGTTTATTAGATCCATTAGTGTCTGTAAGTTACAGGAAATCATTTCTTTGCTGTCTCATCTGGTCTCACACTGAATCTCTGTGGGCTGAATCAGATCACGTCTTACTGGTTCCTGCTGCTCGTCCATCTTAAATGAACTGCATCCTCCGGAGAGACACTGACTCTGTCCCTCCTTGTTTTGTAGAAATGTCGTGTCTGATGGAGGCGCTGCAGGACAAGCGGATCCGTCTGCAGCCCGAGTGCAAGAAAAGACTTCAGGACCGCATCGACATGTGGAGCTACGCTGCCAA
Source organism: Austrofundulus limnaeus (assembly GCF_001266775.1). NCBI lineage: Eukaryota > Metazoa > Chordata > Actinopteri > Cyprinodontiformes > Rivulidae > Austrofundulus > Austrofundulus limnaeus. The sequence goes on from NW_013952874.1 coordinate 266,339, forward strand.
GGTAAGTCCTGCTTCCTGCAGTCTTTTGAACAGAGACCTGCACTTATTATTACATCCCCATTATTTTATCAGTTAAAAGTTAAAATAGTTTTTACATCTATGGTAAACTTTGAATTTGACAAAATTTGACTGAACTGAATTTATATTGAATAAACCCATTTAAATGGTGAAATGATGATAATAATACTCGTCCTGCCCCTGAGCTGTTGTCTTTAATTAACTGTGCCCACTGTGAGGACTTTAGTTGAATACTCCTGTAATAATGTCTCAAAATAAGCAGCTTTAAAGCCACATTAACCATAAACTACATCTCCCATAATACACCTTGATTACACTGTTTGAAAGTGGGAGGGTTCAGAATTTAAGACTTACTASTTACTTATTTATTTCACTATTAGTCAGTTATACACAGTATTTCTCAGTGGATGTGTTAAAACGCTGTTTCTATGTAGGAAATACCATGTAGAGCTCAGTTATTTGTCAGCAGTGCTCAGCTGTAGCATTGAGATGAGGAGCGCGACTGTCACTGTCTAATCTGTACAATCAGCTCATTTCTGCTAAAGGAAATACTGTCAGGAGGGCTTTGTTTGGTTTTAGCATGTAGCATTTCGCTAAACCGTTTGATGACAGAATGGATTTGTTTTCCGTCTTTACTCACCTGCAATGTTTTATAGAAAAAGGTTTGCAACAGATGTGGATTTTTATTCTAAGAAAAAAATCAAAAGAAGATGACTATTATAAAAAATATAGTTTTTCCGTTGTTCATTATGGCTCCACCAGAGAGCACAAATACATTACAGTCCAATCAATCAGTCCAATAAACAATTTTCTACTGAATTAATTTTTTAAGTATGGCTGATTATTCATTACAGGAATTATAATAATGTCTAGGAAAATATGTCCACAAGTGATATTTTAATTAAAATAAATAAAAATGTACGGTTCATAAAAATATATTTTATAAAACTATCAGAATGTATTTTATATACACTCACCTAGATTTTAGGTTTCCTTTTTTCATTTAAAGTAAAATAAATATTTATATTTTTAACTCCCTGCCTCTTACACAGTGACTATTGGATTTGGGCACCAGGGACCCCCATGACCCTGAAAAAAAGCAGTTAAAAATAATGGATGGGTGGATTTTTAACTTAGTTTTTCAAAACAAATATTTATAAGGTTTCTAATAATTCTAATAGCTAGGAAAAATTAAAATGAACACAAAACAAAAGTTTGAGACTAGAGGATAAAACTGGTAGGACCACCATTTTTTTAGGGGTTGGGGTGGGAGACATTGCCCCTTCTGGCCACCCCTGCTTGTAGCGCCCCTGGTGATTGACAGCTATGTTCCACAGAGGAATGACAGTTTGAGCCGCAGCACTGTGCGTATCTGTGTTAGATGTCAGAAACAGATTTAGTTTATGTGGCTATAGTAGAGACAAAACATTTCTAATTTGTGACGGTTCAGTTATTAATAAGCCCCACAGAGATGATATTTTTTTTTTCCCCTGATGCCAGGTCCGCTCTGCGGCGCGCGAGCTGATCAGCTGACTGGTGTGTGGGAAAGAAGGTGTTTTGTTCACCGGGGAAATCCTCAGTAGACTCTACCAGTCCACCCCTGGACCAGACAGACATTAGGGCTGAACGTAGCGGGGCAAGTTTTGGAAGCTAGTCGTGAGGAGAGAGAACCAAGTGAGGCTCCAGCAGTGCGGACTGCTCAGAAACAACTTGGGACGAAAAACTAAATAATAACTAGGCCATTTTTATAAACAGATTAAGTTGTGTTTTAGACTGCCTGTTGCTTACAGATCTATTTTGACACAAAGTTCAGCCGTGCCTCGTTCTGAATGACAGCTTTACCTCTCTTCCTGGTTCTGCGCAGCGGCGCAGCGTATCTGTGTGCGGCTGAAGATCCAAGGCAGTTACGTTTCTGTATTTTTTTGACAAAAACTATTGCGGTCTCGGCCGGCCTCGACCAAAATTGCCGAGACCCATAGCAACAAGACCAAGACCGAGCCCTAGCGGTCCGAGCCCGAGGCTGAGCCCAAGACCAGAAAAAATGCATCGAGACCAGTCTCGAGACCACGACTGGTCTCAAACCCTCCACCCCTGTTAAACARTATTAAAACCATTTACAGGATATCATGTATCACACCTTTATAATTAAGGATGGAGATAATTATTTGTAGTACTGTGTGAATCAACATCTGAGTCAGCAGTATTTTTCTTTTTAACAAGAGCAAAGTCCCATTTGCTTACATGAAGGGGGCGGGACTTAAACTGTAACCAGTCCAGCCATGGTTCTGTGTTTCTGTGGAGTTTCTATTGTAATGCTCAATGGTTAAACTAGRGATGCTCCGATATGAAAATTTTAACTGATATCCGATAAAATTATTGGTGTAATGGCTGATAACCGATATTTACYGATATTACACAAACACACAAATTATTTATATACATATACACACAAACACACTTGTGTCTTTTCAATACTGTAAAAAAAAAGGACCAGCCTGCTGACATGGCTGTACTTCAGTTATTCCTGGCTGTGCAGCATCACTAACTCTATCATTATCAAACAGATGCCTCTCAACCAACCATCTCCACTTCCAACACAGAAACACAAACGGCAACAAGCAGGAAATCAATATCAGACGTTATCGGCCCAGTTTTACTTATTGGACCGATACCGATAAAAAAGGACCAGTATGGACTGATACCAGTGTTAATGCTGATATATTGTGCTTTCATAGTTTAAACAGGAAGAGACGTTGTTTTTTTTAGTACAGTGCAATAAGTCTTTCCTGTTGTTCCAGTGTTTTTTTAAAACTCCAGTGGATATTTGTCTGCTCCCCTCTCTGCCTGCAGGTGGCGCCGGCTGAGGGCTTCTCCGACCTGGCTGTCCAAGTGATGACGTCACCTTCCAAGAACTACATCCTGCTGGTGATCTCTCTGAGCGTGGGCGTCCTCTTCCTGGTGGGGCTGCTGTGCGGTCGCATCACAAAKCGAGTGACGAGAGAACATAAGGACCGGTAGAGCTCGACGGACCTCTCACCCCCTCCTCCTCCTCCTCTTCGTCCATCAGTTCATCTGTAAACAGTGCCAACACCACATCTGGACCCCCCTCTTGTGTTGAAAACCAAATCCTTCAGTCTGTAAACTGGGARCGCTGGCCATCGATGTGTCCGCTTTGCTCAGAATGTTGGAGGAAGTGAGGTGGTTGAGATGAACGCTGTTGATGTGACTGAAGACTGGATCACTTTCAGATCTGTCATCCTGGTGACGTTTATCTGGTTTTTACCAGAGACTGAATTCTTTCTTTGACTGCAGCTGCCTGATGGAAACTTTGAGGCAAATTTTGCTCTGAAAACCTGAGATGATTTCGTTGCTTTGAAGCGCTTCTCATCCGTCATGAAGCTCCACCCTCTTCAGAAATAAACCATCTGAAGATCCACCCTCTTCAGAAATAAACCCTCTGAAGCTCCACCCCCTTCAGAAATAAACCCTCTGAAGCTCCACCCTCTTCAGAAATAAACCCTCTGAAGCTCCACCCTCTTCAGAAATAAACCCTCTGAAGCTCCACCCCCTTCAGAAATAAACCCTCTGAAGCTCCACCCCCCACCCCCAGAAATGAAT
>NW_013952874.1:270611-272146 GCF_001266775.1 Austrofundulus limnaeus
TTTTTTTTTTTTTTTTTTTTTGGTGTTGGAGTTTCCAGATTTGCTCTATAATGATAAATCTGTCATTTGAAATTAATGTAAAACAAATTGTTTTACAAATTATCAGTGAATCCCAGCTCACCTCTGATCATTTCAGTTTCAAATAAAACAAAAAACTAGAACATCTTCCAAAGTCCAGATTGTTCTTGTTCGAATTCAAACTTTGACAATTTGAGGTTTTTCCACCAACTTTGACCTGAAAATCACGAGTATCTGCTGTAAGAACTAAAATGAAATCATTTGAATTTGTCAGTTTTCATGCCAGTAAATCAGCTGGACTGTGGTCTGAGCTCTGGTCCTGAACCTGCTGCTGCAGAAACCACAGAAAACCATCTACGTGTCTGAAACCATTCAAACCCTATGACTGGAACATGGTTCAGATTTGTTTAGTTTATTCTCTCTGAGTAATTAGTCATCGTGTTAATGAACCACCTGGTTTCTCTCATCCAGCAGCAAATGAGTTTTCTTAAATCAGCTCCTGTTTGCTGTTGTTTCCCTGAAACTGAAGAATGTTTGAGAGTTTTTCTGCCTGAACGTCAGCAGAGCAGCAAGAAACTTGTTAAACAGACAAATCTAAACCTCATGGATCTGTTCAGAGAGAATCTGCTGCTTTACTCCATCTTTTTACAGAGTTTTACTCATAAATCCTTTCTTTTTTGTCAGGCAATTAGCATGAGCAGAAACGAAAAACAGTATTGAAATGGATTTTAAACAAACATATTATAGACCATATTTCTTTTTTGTTTTGCAGATTTGGTTTCTCTGGATTAACTGCAGCTTCTGTTCATTTTCACAGGATTTAACCTGGAAAAAGAACCTCCAGTCAAACATTCTATCAATCATCAACCAACAGCTTTTCTAACAAATCCTTTTGGTTTTATTTGCATCTGATCTCCGATTTTGAAAGAGAAATTTGAAAAAGGACAATAAAGACCTGCTTTATCTGGAAGTCTTTGTGTATAAAGTTAAACAATGTGCACTTTTGTTTCTTTTTAGAATATTCAATATGAGCAGATYTATCATTGTGAGGTTTAGTTTTTGTTGTACAGATTCAATTTGCCAGTTTAATAAAAGCGTCTGCAGTTTTCAAACGTCTGCTTCCACCTGCGTCTCTGTCGGCCCTGGAAACCTTCGATTGGAACCGTTCTGAATGAGGAGCTTAAAGCAGCTGCGTCTGTTGCAGTCTGACACAATGTGMCAGCTTCAACAGAAAACAATGTGTTTAATCAGTTCTTCTGAACTGAAAAGCTTGTGGAAGGATGAAGGAAATGTGCAAAACAACAAACATCAGGGCTGATGACAGCCAGAGCTAAGAGGCCCAGACCCACCTCCCCTCATCAGAACCAGGTCCTGAAACACAAAGTAAAACAGGCTTAAGTTTGARCACAGCTGTAAATGATGAGCACTTCTCATAAAACAGTGGTTAAAGTGGTTTAATACAGTGTTTCCCAAAGTTGGGGTCGGGACCCAAAGTGGGGTCCCGAAAAATCAAGGTG
>NW_013952874.1:272755-274404 GCF_001266775.1 Austrofundulus limnaeus
TATATATACATAATACGTTGACTTGTTATTGGTGCAACCTGATCTAGTCATTACTCCATGCTGCCACTAGAGGGCAGCAACCTCAATGTTTTGTTTATAAAATCATTCTCAAAAAACTAAAGATTATTTCCCAAAAATGTAATCAGGAAAAGACAAAACTTGCTTTGATTTTACAGAATAAAAATGTTTACATCAGTTGATATTTAACTAACTAAAATTCTTTTGACTGTTTTAAGTATATTGTTGCAGTTCTCCTGTTGTCCACAAGAGGGCAACAAAGACTGTTTTTTAGCTTGTAAACAGGAACAAGCTGATCAGTTCTAGCTGGATAATTGATTTAAAATTAACTTTATATGTTTTTATAGTTATGATTTTAAATACCATCTGAGGGCACGTGTATCCTCAAATTCATCCAATTTTATCTGACTTCTTCCTATAACAGTTTTAGAGACAAACATGAAACTAGACATGAGACTAAAACCTTTTTGAATAATGTCAAATTTGCAAGACAAACATATAATGCTCAAAGATTTCTGCATAAAGTGTAAAAATGTTCTTTCCCTCCTCAGTGAATGTTTCCTCTCTCAGTGCTGAGGTCACTATTTGTTCCCTAAACACTAACTCATGATGAAAGTGTGTGCAACAAGAGATGACTTAACGTCAGTGCAGCTGACTGGTTTCATATCACATATCTGTAGCTGTTCAAGCTAAACTCTTAGATCTGACCTGAATGTCTTGTTTGCCTTCTCTTTTTATAAAGTCACCCCCAACAGAAACTCAGTACATTTGTGAAATCCTGCAATAGCACATAAAATTGCATTTATTTAAGCATTTAACAATCATTTGTCAAATGATACATGTCCTATAATATTTCAACAAACTGTACCAGAATGTTGCTGTATGTATATATTTGGATCAACAGTTTGATTCATTTAAGACACAGGAGCAGCAAAAACCAACATGATGCACTTTAAAGGGGCAATGTTGTGTGTTTCTCAGGCATAAATTTAAATACTATCGTAATAAAGTATCTATGTTACCTTTAGCTGTTATTAAAATGCTGTTTTTATGTTTAAATAGAAAATAAACTTATCTTCTCAACACTTCCTCTTCTAAACGCCTTGAAATTGGCCTCTGTGGCTTTAAGAACCACCTTCCATTTCTGTCTCGCCCATTTCAGTGCGGGGGTGGGGGTGTGTGTGCTATGATGCAGTTTACTGGGCATCTGAAAATACATTTCCTCAAAGGTATTTTTAATCTGAAAAGAGCTTCACTGAGTGAGAAGTAGTGGATCTCAGCAGACTGAGTTTCACTTTCATTTTCACCTGAGCCTGCAGTGGTCATGGACAGGGTGTGTGGGGAGTGGGGGTGCTCTGCTATGAGGAAGTTCAGCTTAAAGACACGTCCCAGGGGTGTTTCTGGTACCAAAAGGCGTTCCTGATCCCCACCTGTCGTTTTGCTCCTCAGCATGGCTTCCTAAAAACGCTGCAGGATTTCTCAAACATGCATGAATGAGTCAAAGCAAGGCTTTGGGCATGTTTTTTTACAAGAGAAAAACATTATTATATAAAACTCAAAAAAGTAGATTTTACATGATATTGGCCCTTTAATACAAGTCTTAATTCAACACTGAGAATGCAATAAAAATC
>NW_013952874.1:274988-279601 GCF_001266775.1 Austrofundulus limnaeus
GCAGTGAGAAGCAAAATGTCTATTTTGTGTAATAGTAATAAACAATAAATAAATAAATAAAAACAGTTTTTGTTCTCTTGGAATATTACTTGATTTGCATTAAAAGCTGGTTTTTACCTTCAGCAGATTGTTTGTTGCAGTTTGTCTCAGTAGTGCTGCAGTTCTCCTTCTGAACTGTAGATGTCACTAAGKAGGAAACAATGGTAAACAGCAGGAAGTGAAAACAGAAGAAAAGCTGTGAAAATAATCTTTTGCGCACAAACAGAACTCCATGTGTTACAGCGGAGGTCTCTGTGTAGAAACAAASCTAGAAGCCCGGCTGTCACTTTGTTTTAGACAGCTGCTCCTTCAGCGACAGACTGCTGCATCCTAAATGCACAAWGGAGCGTTATCGGAGATCCTTCCTCCCAGCAGCTGTTAGACTCTATAACCAGCACTTCTAACAATCTCCATAAGCATCCATGTTTGTGTTTGCACATCAACACTGTTTCTTAGTCGTTACATAAATAATACTCTGTAGCTATTATACATCTATTCTCCAGTACTGGAACACTGCAATGTAAACATCATGCCCAGACAGTACAATACTTATTACACATGTACGTTATACACACTGACAGAAATCACTCAAGACTCAACTGCACACCCCCTCGGATCATGAGTCTGTCATGACTGTTTTCCTTATAATTTTTCTGCACAGTATCTTACTTTTACTTCAGTTTTATTGCCTTGTACAGTATTTTTATTTTATCTTATTTAATTTTAATACCATCTTAAATCTATTATTATCGCCACCATCGCTAATGTTGCATAGCATCATATTTTTTTGTGCATTGATGCATCTGCTGCTGTTACACCTGAATTTCYCCTCAGCGGGACAATAAAAGCYGTTTCTATTCTATTCTGCACACTYATGATGCATAGATCACTTATCTGGGTTATGWATTAGATCTAATCATTAGCATTAGATACATCCAACAGAGGCTTCCAGTAGATTTTCTTTTTCCATCTTCAGTGTTGGWCAATTTTCATAAGCTGTCCAAAACATTTTAGTGAGAGAGGACCTTAAAAGTGCATCTGTGCCAGCATTAACACATCTTTACATCCTCCTTTCGATCCATACAAACCCTACAGCAAAAGGTTTAATTCAATACATTTGTTATATATAAACTGCTTGTTTTCCAGTTTTTTTAAAAGCAGACCTCTGTTTGATTTGCTTCAAGATAAAATCAAGTCTGAAATGTTTCACCTGCAAAGCTTTTTTATTTCTGTTTTCCATGTTATGAACTGTACATGTTACAGTATAGGAAACAAAGAGGGAAAATAATCAAGGAGCATGCTTTTCAAATGTTCTTTAAACAGATTGCAGGTTAGCTGTAACAAAAAGTCAGATCAGCAGGACAGAGGTGCAGAACTTCCTCACAAACATAAAAACGCACAAACCCAAAGAGTCAAACTGGTTTTAGGCGACTGAGGTGCATCTGTTGTTTTCACAGCCAAATATATATTTATTAAACTAAGGCTTTCACTGAATATGATCTAAAGCCAGCAGTCTACAGTTCCATTATTGCTTCAGTCAGTCTCATTCAATTAAAGCATTTTTAAACTACAACAAAGATTTAAAAGAAAAAAACCAACACAGAAATTGTCAAAATGCTACTTTTTAAAAAATTATTTTAAGAAAACAAGTGGCAACATGTCCATGTTGATGCTTGGTTTTTATAAACAAACAGCTATTATATTTTACAACATATAAAAAGAAGGAAGAGTCACACCTCCAACTACCAAAAAAAAAAATCAATCTAAAAGAAAAGACATTTCTAAATGTACAGCGAGGAAACGGTCAGTAACCCAACAGCTCCTCCGTCAGACCAAACATCCAGATGATGGTTTGAGAGACGGGAGGTGCTGAACAGGATGGAGCTCCTCAGTCAGGCAGAATCTCTGGCATCACTGTTTAAGGCACGGTCAGTCTGTAGCTGGACTCTACAGGTCCACAGCTGAGCGTAAAAACTGTAAACTTGCACTTCCACTAATGGCCACTAGGTGCTGCTTCTCCAACAATACAAAGGCTGACACAAGCAGGTTTGACTCCTTGGGAAAACAAGCAGGATTCTGTGGCTTAGAGAACATTTGTTCAATCAAAATAGATTTTAGATGATTCTGCCGTCAGCTGCTTAGATTAGCATAAATACTGAGACTAAGTAAGCCAAGCTTTGCAGCTGCTAGTCAGAGGCAGAGCTTCATGTTGACTATTAGCACTATCCTCTTTTTATTTTTTGCCATGTTAAACTGTAAGAAAAAAAACTAATCCAGGTTCCTGCAGTTTATCTACAACTTCCTGCACAAAGACTGTYTCAGTTCAGGGGTTGCAGCCATTTATCGGCTGCTTGCGTCACTGTGCCACGCTGTAGGTGGTGTTTCTCACGTGGCCAACAAAGCACAGAAAACATAGGCTGATGATGTCCCAGAATTCATTGCACCGTCTGCAAACTAAACAGAAAAACAAAAACAGCGGAGGTTGTTGGTTTTGTTCTGCTTTTACGGTGGAATTTGGAAATTTATCACAGATTCACTTTCAAATAAATCAAATACAGTTTCAAGCACTGAAACTTGTTCTTAGTTACGTGGAATGTTGTTTTAGTACTGAACTTTCTGAAGTTTTACCATGAAAGGACACCTGAAGGCATGTGTTATAAACGTATGTGTGGTCACGCAAACATACGTTATCTATAGACCAGAGCGCCTCACATCACAGCTGTTCATGCAGCCCACACTAACGGGGCGTGGCCCACGTGGGCTGCAGCCCCTGAGCTGAGACACAGACATTTACTTTGTTTACGCTGGGATCTGCAGACTCTTCAGACAAACATGGTGGCAGTGAGCAGAAGTCAAATATTCATGAAATGTTTCTTCAAACATCAGCAGGTCAAGTGGCAGCAAAGGTCCTTTTTCTTTTCTTTTCTTTCTTTTTTTGTAGCAGATGAAAATCTGTCCTGRAAGCTGGTTTCCTCCTGTAGGAGGACAAACACAAAGAGCCTTTCACAACAAGGGGAAAAGTTTGGTTTTTTGGCTGAAGTGTCGCTGAAACARAAAGAAAAACAGAACTTTACAGTCAGGAGCCACAAACTGTCTGCTTCCTTCAGAGAACGTGTTCAGATCAGCGCTGACAGGTTCTGATGTTCTGGCCGGTTGGGTTCAGCTTCATCACTGGCTGTGAGACATCAGGACGTGATACGGAGGAGACATCAGGACGTGATACGGAGGAGACATCAGGACGTGATACGGAGGAGACATCAGGACGCGATACGGAGGAGACATCAGGACGTGATACAGGAGGTTGGGGACATCAGGACGTGATACGGGGGGTTGGGGACATCAGGACGTGATGAGCTGGACATAGTTGGCAGGATAAAGGCCGGTCTGACCGTCTCTCAGAAGTCCTCTACACCAGCCCTGCTCGTCCTCCTCACCCAGCTTCAGCAGCTCCTCACCTGAAGACAAACACATGAAACCAGATTCGTCACACAACTGACTAACAAAATGTCCAAAATGTCTAACTGAGAATAAACATCAGTTCAACACCAACCTGCTCGTCTTTGTCTAAAGTTAACATTCATTTGGAGCAGATTTGATGTTTCTGTATTTCTGAGAGGAAGATGTGTTTTAGAGCAGATTGTCTGCTAACTTTAAGAAGTCTTTAGCTGATTTTCCTCTGCTTATTTCAGACTGACTGCTGAAGCCGTTCTGCATCTTGTCCTTGTTGGGACCTCAGAGTCAGAAGAACACTCCAGTTCTGACTCGGTACTACAGGATCAGGGTTTGGAAGTACAGAGTGATACAGTCCTATACAGCCTGTTATTAATCAGTGTGAAGCAGAGATCATCTGATGCATTTAGGACACAACAGAACAGCTTTTCTGTCACATTGGAAAGACAAGGAAACTAAATTAATTTGGATGTGAATCTTTTTCTTTAAAAAAGTTGAAAATAAAGGCTGTCTTCAGGAGTAAGAACCATGATTAAAACCTGTTGTTCCASTCTCTCCTGTACTTTAACATGAAACCAAAGATCAATGGAGGACAAAACTAAGAGAAACTATACTTTTATCATCCCAGTAAATTGTTGTCAAATATCTTGCAAGAAATTTAAAATCCAGTCAGATCCTTTAAACTCAGCTCTTCAAGTCTTTTCATGAYAAATCAGACTCCAAATGTTCAGCGTGTTTTTCAGGGTCACACTGCCCTGCTGTCACAGTGAGGTCTGGCTGATCTCAGTGTTGGGGTCATTCTTTTGGCACTCTGCACTGAACTGGCCCCAGCATTACAGAGAGAAACCAGGAGGAGCTGTGCGTTAATTGGTTCCAGTTCAAGTCCTCATCACACTGGAATTTTTTGCACCCTGAGATTTTCAGAGGGATCTGACCGACAGGTCGGGCATTTTAGTTGTTTTAGTGGTCCCTGAGATGAGCTATGCCAGCAGGATTCCTACAGCTTCAGGTAAATTTCATTTAAGACTTTTCTTTAAAGGGATCCATGATTAGTTGTAACATTAGACTTTATTTGATAAACATATATTTTAACTGTAAAATAAAGACTGTAAAAACACTGTAGG
>NW_013952874.1:279765-289055 GCF_001266775.1 Austrofundulus limnaeus
CAACAAACAAGCTAAACTGAGGTCCGAGGACCTCAGTGATGAGAGAATGTGTAGCGCCGAGCTAATACATATAAGATAATGTAGCATCGGCACTAAAGCTAACAGGCTAATCTGAGGTTGTTCTTCCATGAAGCAGCTCTGTTGTCCTCCATCCATATTTTCAGTTCCAGGCTGAGTCATTTCTACCTTCTCCTCTCTGTCAACGCTCTCTGGTTTCATTTAAAGGAGTCGATCATCAGATATTGTCCAAGATTAACCTTCAGGGTGGATATAACTCGCTCACACCGAGGACCTATCCATGTCATAATTTACCCAGAATGCTTTGTGCGTAAATACAATGGCTCAGTCCATGTTAAAATAGAATTTTAAAAATTATAAAAACTAAAGAGCCTACAGTATTTTTCCAGTCTTTATTTTACAGTTAAAATAAATGTTTATCAAATAAAGTCTAATGTTACAACTAATCAGGGRTCCCTTTAAGCAGGATTTTACACAGATATTCCAGGCCACGTGTCAGGCATTCACCGAGTGTTCACGTCTACAGGTGAGAAAAACAGAGGAAACTTTACGGTTCACATACGACTGAGGTCGTTTGGATCTTTTATGAGGAGAGTTAGATGTTATAGGAGGTTAAATGTGGTTCAGTTCATTATTCTTATTTAAAACGTAAATACTCACTCATGAAAACATTGTGTTTAAATACTGTAAACTGAATGAAGTCATACGTCAGTGTATTTAGGTGATTTAGTACTTTTTTAGTTTCATGTCACTGACAGAAGAAGTTTGCGAGGAGGTGAACACACACTCAGCCAGTGAAATGTTTGTGTTTTTACACACATCCATGATTTAGATACAGCCCATGTTGAAACTGGCTCAGGCACTGATGATACAAGACCCCCACACAACTTTTTATCATGTCCTGATATGTAAAACTCAGACCAGACAGTGAGTGAACTCTACACAGCTCCTGTGTAGAAACCTGCTGGTGACCCTGTTGTGGAGCAGAAGAAAACAAATAAACCTCAGTCAGTTCATGAGGAATCTGCTTTTGGTTGCAGCTAAGCTGAAGTGAGCCAGGCTAAGCTTTTCCAAACTGAGGTCTGTCCCTGTTTGGTCTCATCAGGTTGTATTAACCCGCTGCTCCACTGACTCTGACACCTGAAGGCAGTGGAGGACAAACTAAAGCTCCGGTGGGAACTGTGCCGTGTTAAGGCAGAAAAAAACACAAAGAGCCCGGRCGACCAAGTCTCTTAGAGGCTAGAGAAAATGTTTCTGTAACTCAGGACTCGTTTAATCACTTTGTATTTCAGCCTGACTGCATTTGAACATAACTCGTGTTGGAAACAATAAGCAGTTAACGAGTGTAAATGTGTTAAAAAGACATCATAAGTTATTTTACTGCTTTTTTAAGGTGGTAAAAAAAACAAACAGGAAATCGGTTAAAGTGATTAAAAGAACAGCATCAGACTGAAATTTCACTTTCACAGATGAACTCATTAGGCTGCAGTTTGATGAAAAATAACTGATCAAAGTGTTTCCCCTGTGATACCTTGTTGATACAAAAAGCATTAATGTGGGTTAATACCTGCTTTAAAGCTGAGCTCGTCCGACTCCTGACCCGTGTAATCATAGAGCGCTCTGACCGGCACCCCCTCTACCTTCTCGTCTGCCTCCCCCACACCGTTCATCGCCAGCGCCTTCTTAGGACTCTCCTCGTCTGACCAGTCGGAGGAATAATCCTTCACCCTGAAGTCAAGACAACAAACATACAGAGTTCAAATTCTCACTTCATTACCATCAAATGCATGAAACTAAAACTAAAAAAACAAACAAGAAATTTTCCACAGTTTTTCCAGAATAAAGAGCACATCAAACATTCAGAGTTCCTCAGCTGTGTTTGAAGTAGGGAYGGGATCGATCCGATCCAGTATCAGGTTCTGATACCAACATAATTATTTCATTTATTTATTTAAAAGGAAAATGCACATTAATCAATTTTCTGTCAATATAAATGTGCCAGAATTAGCACAACAGCTAAATTTCATCCRTATTGCTGAGCAGATAAAAAGGTAACAGTTCATAAAACAAGCGCACAAAACAAACAAAATTCAACACTGCCCAACAAACACACAAACTCCTCAGTCTACAAGGTCTACAGTTAAATTATGTTACAGATGAATGCATGACTGATTTTCTTTCAGCCAAACTTTGTTTCTTTTTAAAAATGGAATAACTGTCAGTCTCTGATATTTGCAGGTAGTTCATTCCAGATGAGAGTTCCTCTGATAGACGTGACCTTTCCACCAAACTCCGTTCTCCGTCTTGTGACAACACAGCCCCCTATAGTTTGACACCTAGAATTCATTCTGGATGTTTATTTATGAATAAAATTATTTAAAGGTGGAGGAGCATGCCCATTTAAGACCCTAAAAACAAGACTTAAATCAATGAATCTTTGATAAATACAAGATCTTGGACTTCAAAAATGATCAATGATTTTACAGTAATGAACATAAAGTTGTCTGTCAAGAACTTTTATTGTCTTTTTGAAGAGAGACTTGATGGGTTTTAACACATTTGCTGTTGTATGGGACCAAGCTGTAAGACAATAAGAAATATGAGAAAAGATCATTGCATGCATATAAAATTTAGCTGCTTGTGTAGTGAGAAAARGTCCAATATGACAAAAATTGGCTAAGTTGAATTTTAATACATTAGTTAATTAATGACTCGCTACATTACCAGATCTCCATTTACCGGTCGGTCTACGTTCCTACCCTCATCTATGGAGCTTTGGGGAGTGACTGAAAGAACGAGATCACAGATACAAGCGGCTGAAATGAGTTTCCTCTGCAGGGTGTCTGGGCTCTCCCTTAGAGATAGGGTGAGAAGCTCAGTCATCCAGGAGGGACTCAGAGTAGAGCCGCTGCTCCTCCTCATCGAGAGGAGCCAGTTGAGGTGGCTCATCTGGTTAGGATGCCTCCTGGACTCCTCCCTGGTGAGGTGTTCCAGGCACGTCCCACWGGGAGGAGACCCAGAGGAAGACCCAGGACAAGCTGGAGGGACTATGTTTCTCAGCTGGTCTGGGAACACCTTGGGATTCCCCCGGATGAGCTGGTCCAAGTGGCTGGGGAGAGGGAAGTCTGGGTCTCTCTGCTTAGGCTGCTGCCCCCGAGACCCAACCCCGGATAAGAGGAAGAAAACGGATGGATTCATAAGTTTTTCATRTGGAATCTTCCTGTATCCATCCTGACTTGTACTTTTCTATTATCGTTTTGTTGAATGAAGTCAGCCACTTCAAAGCTAGAATCTGAAGTGGGTRGATCACCGACAGAAAGACCAACTCTGCACTCGTCAACCTGAGCAGGTCCGTCGGGCCTGTAGGAAAAGTTCACACTGCTCCAGACTTAATCATTACAGGACTATCCAAAGCTTGTAACATAATTATTTATAAACTTCCTGCAGAACCACGCTTCAAAATGTTCAAACTAGTCATTTACAAAGATTTTTCTCTTTTTACTTGGTACTACAATCCCTATACTCTGATTTAATGTGGCACACTTTGCCCCACAGTTCTGTTTAAAAATGAACAAGACCTACTGTATAAAGCCAAATATACAAATCTTTAATGTGTCAACAGAAAAAGTTGTTTGGRAGGTTTATAAAAGGAGTATTTCCAGACATTGGAGCCGTTCTGAAGCTCGAGGAACAAAAGGGGAGTATAGAGTTAAACTTTACAGACTGAAAAAACAGACTTTACCCTAAAACACTTTTAAGTACTTTCCACAGATCCATCCAAAATAGAGAAAACGACTGCAAAACACAGATTTAGTTTTCATTTCTAAACGGTGCAGAGTAACATTTCAACACTCAGCGCTGGTGAATGGTTTCTTTCCTTCCCTCCTCTGGCTGAAGATCCAGAGTCTTGTGTTGACATTAGCACCCGTTTGGAGCCGACGTGATGGGATTAAATCAGAACAAAGAGCGAGTCGCTGTAGCGGCCAGAATTATTTAGAGACACCAGTAAGAAGATAAAGCACTAGATTTAAAAGCGTACTAAGCATCTACTGTTTGCAAACGTCCTCCTCCACTGCCACACTGAGAACATTGAGGCTGGGAAGAATTACAGATTAAAGCAATAAGTACAAGATCTAAAAAGTAATCTGGCTTWTTTCTTTCCTCTGAGTGCAGATATGTCCAGATAAACTTGTTGTTGAATAACTAATGTCAAAATATACAAAATAAAATATATTTCATATAAAAAMAATTACCAACAGATCATTTGTTCTGTACAAATCCAACAATCACACTAATACGTCATGGCAGATTGATTAGACTAGACACAGATTGTAGTGTGAAGAGCTTTGAGTATCCTGGTTGGATAGAAAGGTGCTGGTGCATGGCAGGCTGTGTCAGTGTGCCTCAGGGCAGCTGTGGCTACAATGTAGCTTACCACCACCAGTGTGTTTAAAGCACTTGTCTTGATAAAGTGCTATACAAGTTCAGCCCATTTACCTTTTTTTGGTGTTTTCTGAATAAATAATCCCAATAAAAACATTTCAATCCTTTTATATTTAGCTTCTTATGAGCAAAAGTTTTGGATGTTTTKAAATGGTCTTAATAGTTCTCCAGGCTTCTGAAAGGTCTTTTTTGGACTGTGGCTGCTTTTTAATTCTCAGTTTAGGTCCTAAACATTTTCAGAAAAATAACTGACTGTTAAGCCTTACCTGTTATCTATGAATCATGACTTTGAAAAAAGCTCCTAAACTTAAGGAACAATACACAAGTATTGTATATATTGTGTTGATTGATACACAACAACCAACTAAAGCTGAAATGGACAGAAAGTATGAAAAGAGAAGCTGTGGCAGGCGTGACAGATGATGATGGTGAGGCCCAAGAAGACTTGTGACTAAAATGGTGCTTTCTGTTGTGTAGAAATATTCTGACTTTAAAAGCTCAGATGGTAATCAAACAACAAAAGGTATTCTGCAAACTGTTGAGTACAGCTGAGGTGGTTACACCAGTAATTTGCTTCAAAACCTCTGCAAACATGTCTTGAAATATCAAGACTGTTTAGAATTAAAATCAGCACCCTCCATATCCTGGAAGAGCTTCAGGAGGACACTTGAGTCAAACATCCCTAACACACATATGTATGAAAAGAAAAATACAGTCAAATACTATGAGTGTACTTGTTAAAAATACCATGGTATATAGTTATGGTCATACCTCCTGGCACTACAAACAGCCTGGCAAAGAATCAGTTTTCCATCAAGTCTTCAGGCTCTTTGTTACCAGCAGCCTGTCAAACACTAATAATTTGAATCTTTCTGTAGATGAATCCAAGTAAAATACCAAAAATAAAACAATTTGACAGATAAAAAATCCTGGGCCTGAGCGTCCTCAGGACCACCAGGTGTATCAGCTGACTTCCTCTCCTGTTTTGTAATTTGTTCTTTAACTTTGAAACTCAATTTCCAAACAGTTTAATGTGATAAAAAACAAAGAGTGGATGGTTTGTCAATACTTTTGAGGAACTTTGCAGTAGATCTTCAGCTACATCAGATGTCAGGGTTCTCTCCCGTTTATCTACTAAATCCTACCAAGGAGACTGTTCTCCAAACAAACACTGGGATTTGATCATTTCCATAATCTGAATGTTTTACCCTCACATGGAGCAGGTTCACACAGCATGAGAGAAGCAAGAAGACAGGACTGTTTCCAGGCTACTCATTAGAGCGTGACGTTCAGGATCTAAACCCCACAGGGAGAATACAAGGTTACAGCACAAGTAAACTACAAGCTGCTTCTATTTCTGTCTCTCTCWCACACACACAGATATATCTGTGGYTCTGTGTTTAGTCTGGACTGAACAGCCCACAGATACAGGCTGTTTTACAGAAACAGTTTATCGTCTGTGTTGTGTGTCTGTGTTCACACACACAAACACACAGGAAAGACAAGCTCTTTAATGTCAAGTCAACTCTATAAACCTAATAAATTTTCACTTTTGGCTCCATTTCTAGCATCTGCATCCACATAAAACCCAGGTGAGACTGAAGACACGTTCATCAGAAAAATGCATAAAACTTCTGAAGATGGAACTTGTGCATTTTTTAAAATTATAATTTCATCGCTGTCATTAGAGATGAAAGAGTTACAACCAGAACAAATTATSTGCTGAAGCCAGAAGGTCGTCCTACCTGCTGGTTTCCACAGTGATGGGACTGGGTGGGACGTCGCCTCCTCCTGATGAGACGATGTTAGTTAGAGTAACAACGTTCTCAGAGTCTCCTCCTCGCTCCTTCTTGCTGATGGAGCGACTCGCCTCCGGAGACCACTCCTGCAACAAACACACGTCCTCGAATTTGCATCAAACTGAGGACTTTGTATTGACTTCTATTCATTTTTGTAACTGTATTCATGTCTAACCCAGAGATTTTCCTGAAAATCAACCATTACTGGTCTATAGTTAACTCTAACCTGAACTTTATTCACACCAAACCTCTAAACCTAACTAGTAAAGCACAGCAGAGCTGCAAACAAAGTGAGGACATTGAAGAGGTCCTCACTTTACATCAAAGGCCTCACTTTGATAGTAACTCTGGTGCAAATAGTCCTCACTCTGTAGTAAAAACAAGTACACACACACACTTACATCTGTAGCCTACATTTTAGCCCATCCCAAAAATCAWACATCATTGGTCTCTTTAAAGGGATCCCTGATTAGTTGTAACATTAGACTTTTTGATAAATATTTATTTTAACTGTAAAATAAAGACTGTAAAAATACTGTAGGCTGTTTAGTTTTTATCATTTTTAAGCTTTTTTAAAATCTATTACACAGACTGAGCCATTTTATTACTTATTCAGTACGCAAAGCATTCTGGGTAAATGACGACATGGATAGGTCCTCTGTGTGAGTGCGCTATATCCACGCTGAAGGTTAATCTTGGACAATATCTGACGATTGACTCTTTTAAATGAAACCAGAGAGCGTTGACAGAGAGGAGAAGGTAGAAATGACTCAGTCTGTAACTGAAAATATGGATGGAGGACAACAGTTTAGCTTGTTTGTTGCACTAGTGCCAAGCTAATACATACAAGTCTTTTCCAGGGAAAAAAATGATCTTAAAATTATTAAACTGTAACACTAATGTTCTCATTTGACCATAATATACAATCAGAAGAAATCCTAACAGCTGCAGTACTGATACATATACAAAACATTTACTCTAACAATATCTTGTTTACAATAGAAACTGCATTCACAATTAAAACAGGATAATAAAAATTTAGACCTAGCTAAAAATAATTAAACTTTTATCAAAACAATAAAAAAAGAAAAACCAGATGAAACGATGTATTTGTCTTTAAACATCCTAGATTAATCACTTTAAGCAAGTTTTTAAACTAATTAAGTTGAATTTTCTTTATGTAAACATTAAATTGGACACAGATCCTCAAGCACTAAACGCCTGACGTAAGGAGAGGGAGCAGGTTGCTGAAAAACTGGCTCAGGATGAGGTTACAGAGATATTTCATGTCAGAGAGGAACTCTGCACAAGAGGTGTGTTCAATGACCTCAATGTCCCCGTGGGTGTGGACACAACTCTCTGAACACCAACAGATTTGTTAAAGAGACAGAATAAATATTTCCTCAAAACTCAGAGCGGCTGACAGCACGTCAGACTGGACGTTCAGACAAGGATGAAGAACGCTGATAAAGTCCTCAGAGTGACCTACGTATGTNGTGTGTGTGTGTGTGTGTGTGTGTGTGTGTGTGTGTGTGTGTGTGTGTGTGTGTGTGTGAGGGATGGGAACAATGAGACTCTGTGTGTTAGCAGCTCTGTGGGAACGCCAGGAGATTCCTCCGAGGACAGAGACATGTTTCTGCCAACTTCTTCCTCTGACTGGAAAGAAAACTAAAGCGGCCAATAAAATTTAAAAGCTCTCATTATGAGTTTGCTACAGCAAAGAAAGCATTCTCACATATCTTTAAACAAACCAAACAACAAACAGAAATATATAAGAGGAATCTAATGAGTTAGTCAACACGTAAAACCACCAAAACATCTTTTACATCCATGACATCATGCTGAAAGTTAGCCATGCTTATAAGGATCATAAAGTTGTCTCACTAAAACGAACGTTTGCAACAATCTTTTGCCTGCAAGACATTTTTGACCTCAGCCCTGTCCTCACAAACATGGATACTTTATATAAATCTGTTCCTGCTGTGGTTGTTGGTCTCAGCCACATGCAAACAGCAGATAAAGTGCAGTTTTAACACAGGAGCATAAGACAGCAGAAAAATGTATAATTTAGCTTCACTGATTCAGGCTTTTTCCACTGTTATCTAATTCCAGTAGGAATGCAAACAATTTATCAACTTGTGATTAATTTTCAAATCATGTTTTATTAGATTAAAATCTGTTTACAATGGATTAACTGATAACGGCAACCGGCTCATCACACACTCTATTTAACCTTATTTCTGAGACTCTGTTTTAATTTGAGTCAAAAGTAGAGACTTCAAACTTTAAATCAGTTTTTAAATTGTGTTGTTAGGCAAAGTAGAACCAGAGTTATGATAAATAGTATACGTCGCATTTTAATTTCTGAAAACAATGGTCTGATTTGTTGGAAATTACGTCTGGTTGCAAAAGAAAAGCACCTCAACCCACTGTCAGTTTTATCCTTCTCTTGAGCCGAAAATATATGAAAAAAAAACCTCTAATCTTTTTTCCTGACTGAGGCCCAAAGCTACAGGACGGAGAAAGAAAAAAAAAAGACACTGGCAGCACTCGGAGGTCTGACTCAGTAGGGGAGGGAGGGGGACCTGCACCAGAACCTCGCTGGGCTAACAGAACCAAGGATCAGTTCTGAGCTCTAGAAAACAGAGTAGGACGTTTATGTTCCAGCCTCAGAGAACAGTCCAGGTAGACCCACTTTCCTCTCAGAGTTAAATAAATAAATAATATAAAACAAATAATCTGTTGTTTCAGTCACAGAGAGAACCAAGAAGAAGGCAGCAAAAAGTAAAGAATCAGAGAAAAATCAAATTCTAATGGTGCGTTCACACCGAACGCGATTTCAGCGTCAGGAGCAGCAGGTTTACAKDCAAAGTCTATGGTGGACGCGCTTCAAGCAATGTCGGGAAGTTCTGCGGCGCCTCAAGCGCGATTAGAGCAGCGCGATTTGAACGATTTGAACGATCTGAGCGTTCGCTGAAGTTAGAAAATCTGAACTTTTGCAGCTCGACGCGCCACATCAACCAATCAGAG
>NW_013952874.1:289846-309989 GCF_001266775.1 Austrofundulus limnaeus
ACCTCAAAGTGCACAAGCTTCAAACTTCAGCGTTGGCTGCGATTTTGACGCTGAAATCGCGTTCGGTGTGAACGCACCATAAATGTAAATAAAGTCTAATTATAACAATTATTAATTATTTTGCATCTAAAAATCATATTTTATTCTTCTCATCTGTTTTTCACCACTCAGCAGCCAAATAAATTCCTGTTTTGTTATAAGTTTATCATTCAGTTTTTAATACAGCTGCAAAATAAATTGTTAAAATATATTGATCTCCTTCATTTATTTTAAGTCAGTGCATTATAAAAGATTAACGCTTCATGTTATGGAAAGACCCTCAATACAACAGAAAACTCAGGTTTTTAAGAAAATGGCTGCTTATCAATGAATCATTAGTTGATTGATTAGATCAGTCAACTTTAGTTGAATTCATTAATCAATAACTTGCATCACTAAACTCAAGTGATAAAAAACGCAGTTGATTAAAACGTGCTTACAATATGATTTCTTCAAGCAAACTACCACTTTCTATCTGTCAACATTTCTATTTGTTTGAGGAACTCTCAGAAAACGTTAAATCTGCAGCAAAGGTTAGAAATATTCAGTTTTCCTCCAGGTTTTTTTTTTTTTTTGACAGACTCAAAGTACAATACTTGTTCTCACTCTCATCAGGAGAAATATTTACCAGAAACCTTTCAATGAGGAAGAAATGCAAGTTTGTGAAATCACAGATCCGATCCTGAGACAATCAGCTGCACTGAACAGTTTTTAACACTGTACAGRTTCTGTTACACCATGACTCAGTATCCCATCACAGCACAAAGTTTCAGCTGAAAATACAATGCGAGTGACTTACAGATCGAAAAGCATCCAAGCTTTCAGACAATACATGATCTTGTTTCTGCATTTTGGAGTTTTACGTTTCAGCTCTTTTGTACGAGTTGAAATGAGAAGCTCCAGGTGTGACAAACASTCACCGAACTCTACAAAAATATAAAACGTACAGAGTAGAAGGCAGAGATTCAGGTCATAGTCTCCCTATTATTACTGAACAAATGGGACGGAGGATAGTTTCCACAAACATAAATTATGGCAATATAATATATAGATCATTGTACTGAGGAACAAAACACTGAAGGAGGTGTGGAAACAAAGCAGTCTGAAGTTCAACTAAATCATGTTAAAATGATTTGAAATTATGTTATTGAAGTCATAAAAGGAACACATTGTGAAAAAATAAATTAAATTATAATTTGAAATTACAGACTTGAAATCAGCTCAAATACTTTTGCAACTTTAGCTTCAAAAACCCTGAAGAAAACCTAAATGGACCTGCACTGAAGTTCAAGTCTTGCTGAGATTGTGACTCCTGTATTATTCTGATGAATGAGCAATTAGCCAATTAACACTTGTATCTACTGTGCAGTGTTTTAATAGACACACAGTTAAAAATTCATTTTTTATTAAAGACAATAATATTGTGAGTCATTAGTTTAACATCTATCTGTGGCTGAACAGTTGAAACCTTTATAAATAAAACAGTTTTATAAAGATTTGATTATTCATATGAAACGGTGCTGTGTTCTACTGTGAGCCTGAATATGAAACAAATGTGCGTGCMTTTTTTTTACTATAATTTTTGCAGATTTCTTTTGGCTACAACCACAACAAATTTCAACTYAATGTTGCTAAAAATGACTAAGTTAGATAGATAGATTAGACCTTTATTGTCATTGTACAGAGCTCAATGAAATTACAGTTCAGAACACCCATTCAGAAGAACAGAACATAAACATAAGAGAACAGGTGCCCTGGTCATGCTGCCACTGATCCTGCACAAACACAAAGCAAGGATCATCTTCATGAAGATATAATGAGGAGGTGCAACCCTTAACAGAAAATTTTTTGTCAAAACTGTCAAGTTATGGTGGATTTTACATGTTGGCCATGGCAGCCTTCTTGGATTTTTGATTTGGATTCAGTCGATGATGGGGATTGTTCTCAGCTGCCAYCACAACAAATTTCAGCCCAATATAACCTGAAATGGCTGAGTTATTGGAGTTTAATTAGCTATTTAGCATTCAAAATTTGTTAAAGAATGTTCTCAGCTACCACTGTACCAATTCCAAGCTATGCCAGTCATGCTGAATTATATATAGCCTTTTTGTAAATTAGCTTTAGCAGTTGTGATTAGCATTCAGTATGTGTTGGGTTAGCTCTCAGCTACTGCCCCACCAAATATCAGCTCCATGTGTTATAAAATGATCTGGGTGCCATTTACGATTACATCAACTCCTTCTGTCTCCTCTGAACAAAGAGGCTAATCTGCCCAGTAACAGTGGAGACAGCCTCAGCCAATCAGAAGGCCAGACTGTAATGACTTTATAGAGCGGAGCAAATCATATCACAACTTTCTGCACAATCTGTTGTGTTTTCTTATCTGGAAGTATTTGTTTAGCCTGGGTGACCCAGGCTGCAGATTGGAGGTGAATGCTGCAGGGTTTTACAGACAAATGAATAAACCTGAGTGAGTAAGTGTTTCAGCATTCCTGACCCCACTCTCTACTCCGTTACAAAACAAGGCATTCACTGGAAACCTGTTTAATATTCAGCAAGTTGCACACAAACACAGAGATGTGTGTTTGTTACTTCAGAGGACGATGCTCTGACAAACTAACTCATAACTTTCCTTACAGTGAAACCAAGTCTAAATATGTTAAGTTAATGATTTACATCAGAAATAATGTCGTTATTTCTAATAAAACATACCCACCTATTCACACATTAAGAAAAAAACCTGCACTCTTCCTTAAAGCAAGCTAGTTTAAAAGGGATCCACGACTGTAAAAAATACTGTAGGCTGTTTAGTTTCATAAATTTTTAAAAATATATTTTAACACGGACGGAGCATTTACTCACAAAGTATTCTGGGTAAATGATGACGTGGATAGATCCTCGGTGTGAGCGAGCTATATCCACCCTGAAGGTTGATCTTAGACAATATCTGACGATCAACTCTTTTAAATGAAACCAGAGAGCGTTGACAGAGAGGAGAAGGTAGAAAAGACTCCGCCTGTAACTGAAAATATGGATGGAGGACAACAGAGCTGCTTCATGGAAGAAGAACATCAGCTTAGCCTGTTAGCCTTTGCGTTAGCGCCGACGCTATATTGCCTTATAAGTATTAGCTCAGCACTAGTGTGACAAATTAACAAGCTAAACTGAGGTCCTCCATCCATATTTTCAATTGCAGGCCAAGTTATTTTTGTGTTCCCCTCTCTGTCATGTGGATGAAGGACCTCAGTGACAAGAGGAGAATGTGTAGCGCTGAGCTAATACCAATATATGGTGATAGCATCGGGGCTAATGCTAAAGCTAACAGGCTAAGCTGAGGTTGTTCTTCCATGAAGCAGCTCTGTTGTCCTCCATCTATATTTTCAGTTACAGGCTGTCATTTCTACCTTCTCCTCTCTGTCAACGCTCTCTGGTTTCATTTAAAAGAGCCGATCATCAGATATTGTCCAAGATTAACCTTCAAGGTGGATATAGCTCACTAGCAGCCTCACACTGAGGACCTATCCACGTCATCATTTACCCAGAATGCTTTGTGTGTAAATAAAATAGCCCCGTTCGTGTAATATATTTTTAACAAGTTTAAAAATTATAAAAACTAAAACAGCCTATAGTATTTTTACAGTCTTTATTTTACAATTAAAATATATATATTTATCAAGTAAAGTCTAATGTTACAACTAATCATGGATCCATTCAAGAATAAAGTGATTAAATGAAAAAAATATATTGTGTTATTGTTTGCACACCTCAAACTGTGGCCAGTTCATGCTCATGCCCGGTCCATGGGTGTTCCTCCACCATCTGAGGTCTTCAGCTTCGTTGGCAGCTTGGATGGTCTGACCCAGGTCCCGGTACAGGTTTTTGAAGCTGGAGGAAAGGCTGCTGTTAGTTATCACACTCWTCTGTTCATTATCTCAACTATATCTCGTTTTGTTTGACCTAATTTCATTAAACATTTTGCTTGTTTTATCATCACATGAAAACTCAGTGAAAAAAAAAATACTGTTTCTGTGCTTCTAAATCTTTGCTTTTTTTTTTTTTGAACAAACTAGTTAATTTGAGCCCGCGCCTCCACTGTTAGCACTAACTGCAGATACGACTCATTTTCAAGACAGACATGAGTGTGATAATTATATTTGGGTCAACGACGGACTCTAAAAGTTGATGCTGGTAGGTCATAAAGTCTGGTTTTAGATTGAGATGGTTATTGGAGGCCTGAGGCCTATTGCACGAATCTAGGATAAGGGATTAACCTGGGATTTTGGTGTAAACCTGAATTAATTAAGCCTTGAATCGGTTGCATGACATAGGAAGCACTTCGTAACAAATGCTCTGAAACTAAACTGGTCCTGACTAGGTTTAAAGTGAACCTTATTTAATCTGTTAGTGTTTTTGAGCAGTAGAGTCATTTTACTGCAGAAAAATGTTCCTCTAACCAAGTTTTAAAGTCTTATATCAGCTAAAAAGTATTTTTGATTTTGTTTTTAGACCGATATACTAAACAAGATCAGAATATGTTGGATTATTAATCTTGTTAATCTGAAAAGTTTTTTTTTACTTCAAGAAGTCTGACCAAGTGCAACTGTCAAACTGCAGATTATTAGTTGTTATTAATTTGGGATAAGGATCTAATCTAGTATTTTTTTCTTATTTTTAGAAGCCTACTTTTTGCAGTGTCTGATCAGAAATCAGTTCTTAAAACATTTATTAAATTTATTCTTTTTTCTTTGCTTTAAAATATTACAGAGTAAATATATTTATTTAACTTATTTATCAGTTTATCCATGAAAAAGAATAATAAAAAATGTCTTAACCTCAGCTTCACCTGTAAATAATATGCCATGTAACATCATGGTAATGGGGTAGCAGCTGGTCACGCAGAYATGTTATCTGGAGGCAAGACCGCCACATTTCACTGCAGTTTTACGCAGCCTACCTGGCCCATGTAGGCTACAGCCACTGAACTGAGACACAGACTTCACCCCTGGTGAATCAAAACTAATGTAACTGTATACAACTGTCTTCACATAACTTTAGTAAAGTTTCTTCTTGAAGCGACTTATTGGTCAATTTGTTTATTATTTTGTCTTGGACTTTACCATGGGAACACTGGTCTGTTTAAACAAAACCAGAGGTCAGCTGTTAATGGGCAACAGCTTGAGTTTTCCATTAACCCTTATACATACAGAACAGGATCCCACATGTATCGGACCCATTACAGCTCTGCATACCTTTGCTCCGAGTCATGGAGAATGAATGATTTAATCATCTCTTTTCTGTCTAAAACTCGTGTCTGTTCTGATACCTTTCTTTGGCAGACAGGTCGAGGTGCGTGTGAATGTCCAGCATGATGTCTTTAAAGAAACGCAGTCTCTGTTGCTCAGCCTCCTGAGTGAGGTCAAACACCTGCTCCATGTCCTCCATGTAGCGAGGGTTGCAACGGTTCAGCTCCTCCAGGGCCTTTCTGTAGCGATCCTCCGCCTGTYGCACAAACAAAAACACTTACTGAGATTAAGAAAACATTAAAAAAAAGAAAAGAAAAACATTCAACAATAAATTCCCTGTACTTTTATGGCATGCCTATCTTAACCTAGAAAACTCACAAGCTTTTATTATTTATTTCTTATTTTAGAAACAAAAACAGTGAATGTCAGTGTTTCAAATGTAGTGAAGTTTGCAAAATATTCAAAATAAAATATACCAACTACACTGCAATTCAAATTATGTAAATATTTTTCTGATTTTCCTAAACAGTCGATTTAAATGAAACCAGTTTTAAGTCATCAACTGTTAGAGTACAATGGAAATGGAGTGTGTCCTTTCCCACTCAAATAGATTATTCACAAGTGTTACCCTGGATTTACACTACATGTGTCTCTGCTCCGCTGCGCTGCGCAGTTCGCAGCTGTTCGTTTGCAACCCAGTCTATACAGCCTCCGCTCCACTCTGCTCCAGTGCAACACACAGAGGAGGAAGCGAGTGCAAGAAGGAGATCACGTGATAAATCCACAGATAAAAGTGGAAGTCGGAGCAAAAAATACTTAATTCTGTGAAAGACAAACTCCAAACACAGTGGAAAACATTCATATAAAAGCTTTTGATATCTATGGTTGAAACTGTATCACTGTTGTCTTTTTGAAACTTCAAAATAAATGTCAAAATATTTCAAAATAAAATCCACATGCATCTGGTGTGTACATGCTTCATGCTACATCATCTGCTTCCCAAACAGAACAATACATTCTGACAACATTTCTGTAGAAATATACCCATATTTTAATCAATATAGCTGGGATTTTGACAAAATTATTCCACCTTATGGTGTCTTATTTTGAAAATATGGATGTTGTGCTTGCTCCTTTTCCTGTTGGTGTGACGTTTGTAGATTGACTCCGGAGCAGCTCCGGCATCTGGCAAAAATAGGATCGGTTCTAATTTTCACGATTCGTCATCCGCTCACCACCGCACTACGTCGCCGTGCGGAGCCAGTGTAAATACTCTCGTTTAGAGTGGTTCTGTATTTGCTGCAAAGGTCGGACCATAGTGGAGCTGAGACGCATGTAGTGTAAATTGGGGGGTAAAGCATTTCAGACAACTACCAGTTCTGTCAGACTTCCCAGCAAATTCACCACAAGGTCTGATCATGTAATGGTGAGAGGAAGTGTCTGCTCAGGGTCTACAGGCCTCAGTTAGCAGGTTCAAGATTACAGTCCATGACAGAAGAATGAGGAAAATTACTTATTGGAAGAGGTTGCAGGAGAGCTCCTTATCTCTGTAAATAGAAGCAGGACTTACATTTGTGAAGTTGCACCAAAATGAACCACATAACTTTTGGGGCAATTTTCTTTGGACAGATGAGACCAAAGCAGAGACGTTTACACATAACGTACAGCATCTATCCATCCATCCATCCATCCATCCATCCATCCATCGTCTTCACCCACTTTTCCTTTTGGTGTCGTGGGGAAGCTGGTGCCAATCACCAGCAGTCACTATGTGAGAGGATTCTCACACTCTGGACAGGTCACAGGTCCACCACAGGGTCAGTTACCCATAATGCACAGCAGCATGTTAAGAGAAAACCCAAACACCTCATACCAACTGTAAGCACAGAGGTGGATGATTGGTGATTTGGGCTAATTCTGCTGCTACAGAACCTGGGTGCCTTGCAGTCACTGAGTCCACCATGAACTCCTCTGTGAACCTGAAGTATTTTACAATAAATATGTGGCCATCGACAASAGAACAGTAACAAGACAACAATCCCAAACACAAATCTACAACAGAACAGCTAGAAAAGAAAATAATCCAGGTGCTGTGAGGAGGCCAGTGTCTGCAAACATCAAAGAGCTGAAGCTGGAAAGAAGAGTGGGACAGAATTCCTCAACAACCTCGTGTGAGAGACAGATAAGTCAGAAAACCACTGCTGAGTTATTACTGCTAAAGAAGGTTTTACAAGCTGCTGAATCTGCATTTTTACACCCCCACCCCCACTCTGTTTTTTATTTGTTTTGTTCAATAAGGATTTATTTGTTGAAAATAGTTGTTTGTGTGTTTACAGTTAAAATTAGATTTAAATAAATTTAAAACCTGGTAAAGATCAGATTTTTTGTCTCATTTAAAACGTAAAACCCAAGAACTAAAAGTGTACTTTTATTTCATCATATACGATTTGTTTGTTGTAAATTTTTTGGCTGGACCTGTTTCCATTGTGCCCAGTTTTATTTAAACCTCTGCCAGATACTTCTGACCAGATGAAAATGTAACCAGATCGCTCGTGTTAGCAGACATTAACAGGCGAACCAAGGAACAAGTTTCATTTAATGTTTGCAGACATGCGTTTAAACATCAGAGTCAGAGCAAACAAGGCAAAAGTAACAGTGATGGAAAGAGAAACTCTAAAGCTGCAGAGCAAAGGAGCACATCAGAACATTGGCCCTGCTGAAATTTAAAATTCAAGAAAATTACACCCAAAGGCTCAGAGGGCCTCAGTTACTCTAAACAGCTCAACAACAAAACAAGTCTTTTACCTTTAAAATTTATTTATTTTGTTGCATTTAATTTAGAATGGATTTAAATCTATTTTTATATTCAATTATTAAAAAAAGGCACGAATGA
This sequence comes from Austrofundulus limnaeus, assembly GCF_001266775.1. NCBI lineage: Eukaryota > Metazoa > Chordata > Actinopteri > Cyprinodontiformes > Rivulidae > Austrofundulus > Austrofundulus limnaeus. The sequence goes on from NW_013952874.1 coordinate 298,022, forward strand.
AGTATCAGTTCTGCTTTAAGTTGTGGGAGTATCTACTGTATGAACAGCTAAAACACTGGATCAAGATAATAAAGCCTTCCTGTGACAGAATTAAAAACTCCACACAGTGAAAACGTAGCTGTTGCCTCTTATTCAAAACAAGTCACTTCAACATACATGGTTTTACCTTTCAGATCAGAAATAGGATTTCTGTTTTACAACTTGATTTGACAGGCTTGCTTTGTATTATGTTTTACAATATGGATGATCATAATAGAATCTGACTTTGCACTCTCAGATTACGGTTATTTTTTTGATTAATTTACTCCAGAGGCTAATAAAGTGAAGAAACATTTTTACAATGACTCCTTAAAGAGTGTCTCAGGTCTTCATGGATTAAGAGGCTTTAAGTGATGCAGTCTGTGTTTTTACCTTTGCTGTAGGTGTGATGGTTTGAACTGACTGCAGTCTGAAAAAACTCAAGTGTTATTTTCATGCAATTTTATATTAGAATTCATTTCAATCTGTCAGCAATTTTGCATCAAAGTGACATTTATATAGAAAAAACTGAGATGCCTGAAACAAGTTAAAAACTTTTAAATGAGCTTTAATGAGCTAAAATAACAAATTCTCCTTTATTTTGATCATTTTCATGCAAAACTATTGTGTTTAAAAGCTGAAGTGCTGCCACACTAACATCACAGGACAGCCAACAACTAGAAAAAAAAAAACTAAGTTTGGAAATACCTAATCAAACTTTTAATGAGCTAAGATACCAAGTTTCACTTTCTTATTTTTACCATTTTCTTATAAATCTATTTTGTTTAAAAGCTGAAGTGCTGCCACTGACAGAGACTGGACTGATCCTGAAATCCTCAGGAGGTTTTGGTTGATCCTGGTCTTTTCTGGTGAAAGGTTTCTGACCAGCAGCATCACAGGAAACAAGTCCAGTCATGTTTTAAAATGTGAAAACATGAACATGCGCACAAACACACACAAACACCCTTGTATTTGCATCAAACTGAGGACTTTGTATTGACTTCCATTCATTTTTGTAACTGTATTTATGCCTAACCCAGACATTTTCCCTAAAACTAACCATTACTGGTCTATAGTTAACTCTAACCTGAACCTGAACTTAATTCACTCTATACCTCTAAACCTAATTAGTAAAGCACAGCAGAGCTGCAAACAAAGAGGTCCTCACTTCACATCAAAGGCCTCGCTTTGATAGTAACTATGGTACAAATGGTCCTCACTTTGTAGACAAAACAAGTACACACACATACACTTGTTCTTGAACCCGTGGGGACTTTCCATTGACTTCCATTCATGTTTTTTAGACTTTATAGCCTAACCCTGACCATATACTCTAAAATTAACCTCACAGGTACCAACCTGACCCTAAAACTAACCTAAACATTGGTCCTAAACCTAACCTCTCACCTGTAATTTGCATTTGGACCCATGGGGACCACTGCCAGGTCCCCACGATTCACTTCGGTCCCCATGAGGCTGCTTTTTTTTGGTAAAAAATTCCCCACATTGTAGGAAACACACACACACGCAGCTCAGTAGGAGTGAAGCTTCTCTGTGTGTTTTTACAGGTTTTGTACCTTCTCAGCTTCCTGGTTGCAGCGTTCCACTCGGGTTGTGTATTTGCGGACTTCCTCCTGCGACTTGGACGTGTCAGCCTTGGCGTGCGTTTCCCTGGTAACGGCCGTCCACTCCTCCTTCCTGGCCTGGTGGTAGCTTTTCTTACTGGACTCCACCTTGACACATAAACACACAAACACATCAGGGGAGCGCTAACAACTTGATTTTTAACTAAGTTTGGAAATACCCAATGGTCAGTTTCAATCAGTCGTTTGTTTGGGTCAGCACCACCCCAGACCCCTCAAGTGACTCTCACCTCTTTCAGTTTGCGGACCCAGGGTTTCTGAGCTTTTCTGAAGCCGTCCTCTGCATCTTTCGTCTCCTTGAAGCCTCCCATCATCTGCTTGTGGAAAGACTCTTTCTGCCAGCTGCGAATCTTCTTGCTGTCCTCTCCRGCCAGCCACTCCCGCAGCTCCATGTGCAGCTCGCTGAGGCGGTCAGCTGCTTGCATGAAGGCGTGCCACGACTTCTCCAGGGTCCCATACTGAGGTCCTGATGAGGAGCAGAGAGAACAGAGTCAGACCTGTACCATCAACTTAAACTAGCCATTGGTTTTTAAGATGTCAAAACAAGTGTGCATTGCCATTGCAGCATGCCTTTGACTGCAGCAGTGAACTTGCAGAATGAACTGTGACCAAGTTGAAATGTGGTTTCTAGTCAAGTACCAACTTGTGCCTGTCAAGTCAGCAGGTGTCTGTAATGAGGGTAATTGTGTGACATGTAGTTTGAAAAGATGTTTTTGTTAAAGTTGCAGTAGCTGGGATTTGAACGCTGATCTCCCACATGAAAGCCCAAGGTGTTCAGCATGAGACCACTGGAGCTGTAGCAAAGTGCACTCCAATGGGTGTTTTCTATGTGTGCAGAAAGAGGCAACATTGCCAATGACGATCGTTTGCACAAAACTGACACATATTACAACAATACAGCAATATTCTATAAGAAGTTGATGCTTATAAGGCAGTATTATAGTAAAACATCAAAATACAAACATATTAGTATTGTAATCACTGAACTACGGAGATTAAATATTAATATTAAACTATGGTGCAGTACCAGGTTGAGTAGATACAGCAGGGGGCAGTATTGGACCAATACAAGGTTCCATTGACACCCATTATATGATTTTTGGAATAAAGTTTAAACATTAATATTTCTAAAACTTTAAGTTGTACAGGCACCAAAATGCATAGCCATCATTTAGCAAAGGAGCTTTACATACACAAATTACAATGGCAGCTCTAGGACAGGAGGAGAAGCGTGCCAAAGTGGAAGATGACTTGGATGAAAAATGAAAGACAATAGTGTGCATTGCATTGGCAATGCACTGAAAAAAAAATGTACCAAAGAAACCTGCTGGTTCTTTCTATGAAATACATATTTTTAACTGGATCTTAAACCACCTCTTTACCAGCAGTTTGTCAGACAATGTTTCCCATTACTTACATTTTTTAAAAAGTACAGAGGATAAGAGCTCAACAGACTGAAAACAGAATTTCAGCTCCAGCAAAGACCTATTAGATAAAAACTTATATAGAAGGAGAAGGCTCTCCTCAGTTCCTGTGATTTTTTTTCTTTTACATTTAAATACTGAGACTTTCAATTATAGAAACAATTGTTGTGTCTTATTCGAGAAAAAAAAGGTGTGGTCCAACTCATCTGAACAAAAAATAGTCATGAACAATTTTAGATGTATTTTTTTCAAATTGTAATTAAAAAGGTTAGAAAATGAGACCTTCAGTTAAATGTAAAAAAGTTTTAAAAAGTGATGCTCCATTCTTAAAATAAACATTATTTGTGAACGTTACAGACCCTTTTCAACGATGCCCCTCCACCTCTTGGCCCAGTCACTCAGCTGAACAGCGTAGCTCTTCTCTATTTTAGCTCTCTCCTGGAAGCAGCTGACAAGCTCATTACACAGACGGTGGCCGTCATCAATCCGCTTCACCGTCCTTCTGTAGTTCCCTGGCTGAGAAACACACAAGAACAAAATGAAAGAGGAAACAAAGTTTTAAAACTTTTTAAAAAGCTAACATCTAACTGTGAGGTATTTAAACAGGTCCCGTCCCTCACACAGTGACCCCCGCGACACAAAGGAAAAAGAAGGTAATGATAAYGGATGGGTGAGATTTTTTACACACATTCAGTGTGTTAAGTGTTGTTTTGTGTGTTGATTGTGTTGCTTCTAACTTTTAAACTAACATTTATTTTCTTAATACTGTGGTAAAAAATGTGTTTGTATAAACAGGACTGGGAAATGTGACCTAAAAATAAAAATTCAGAACACCCAATTATAAAAAGGCTCAAACATGTTATTAAAAAAAAAAACAATCAGGATTTTTTCTTTTAATCCTGTTTGTAATTACAGCACCAGTGCGCTTCATGAGTTTAACCAGTGTTTTTATTTTAGTTAGCCGTATTAAGCATCGCTGAATTTTATTAAATGTGCAACACAAATTTACAACTCATAGGATCCCAAAACCTGAATAAGAAACACAAATTATACACACTAAAGAACTGAACTAAGACCCAGTTGTTTTGAGACAGGCAGTATATGTTTGTGTTTACCGTACCTCCCAGAAGCTGTCAGAGCTGCTGAGGTTGCTGAGGTCTCCGTTAGAAGACATGTTCGGGTCGGCCTTACAGCACAGAATGATGGCGGCTGCAGAAAAGACTGCGGATAATAAGAGAAATAAAAGTTGAAGTTATGGTAAAAACCATTTATGCAGAATATGTTGGTGTAAATTCTCAGTTTTCCAGGACATGGCAATCCTAGAAGTACATACATTTAATTACATACATTTATGCAAAAAGTGAATTTATGGATACTTCCAAGCTACTAAACTGCATGTTTCTCTTTGCATTACTAGATGACATCTAAAAATAAACATTGTACTATTGACTCAATCACACATATCACTTTGAATTTACCTTTTAGAATAAGTATCATTTTATGCTATACAATACATGATAAGTCCATAAAATGGATATCGATGCTTTATTTTCAAGATGCAGCTGTAAGTATTTTGCTGGGGTTTGTTATGAAAGACATTGTTTTGTTTAGTTAGAATTTTGTTTTTTCTTTGCAAATCTTTGCAAATGTTACTGTACATGTTAGTGGGGATGGATAAAAAACACACACAAGTGGGCCCATTGCTCTCTGGTCTTCATTCAAACCTTCTCGTCCCTCGGATGAAGGACACAAGGTTAGAAACACTCAGTGTTCTGAGCTTCTCAGGATCCATAAATGTGTCTCCAAGAATTATTTTACTTAGACCACTCAGGGCCAGGCAGTGGTCTAAGTAGTGCAAAAAGGTCTCTTCAATGCCACAGGCATCACACAGACCATTGTCATGGAGTYCCATCACCATTTTGTGGCAGTTGAGCAGATTGTGCCCAGTTAGGACTCCAACCAGTGTACTTAGTTTTCCTTGATAGGGAGATGAGATGAGAGCTTTCCAAAACCTTAGATTTGGGCCATTAATCAGTTTCCGTGCCTGTCTACAGTCCGTCAGCTCCCTCCAGCAGACTGAGTGTTGACGTCTTATCCAGGCCTGTAGGGCAGTCCTACAGACTGTTGTTGAGATACCTACAACAGGCTCTGGTCCTTTGAAGTGAGCCTGACTGCCAGCTTTTGCGAGGTAGTCAGCTCTCTTGTTACCATAAATGCCAGTATGTCCTGGTACCCTTTTAACAATAACACTGTTATCTCTCCCCAGTTGGTTGACTGCTTCGGCACACTCCCAGGCCAGTAATGACGTAAAGTGTGGCCCTTGGAGAGCTCTAATAGCAGCTTGGCCATCTGTTAGGATGAATATTTCCTTCTGTGTACACTGAAGGTCTTTGAGAGATGCCACACACTGGTGGATTGACTTGAAATACAGTTGCAAAATAACCTAGTGGGTATTTATGCTCTCTCTCACTATGGTTGTGCAGAATCAGCACCCCTGCACCTACTGACCCCTTTATAAAAAGGGATCCGTCTGTAAAACAGTAGAAATGATTGGGAGACATGTTCGTCGTAGAGAGGTTACTCCAGGCAGATCTATCTTTAATCTCTGTCTTAAAACTTGGCTCAAATTGTATTTTTTGACCATTCTGTCTCCAGGTCCTGCAGTTACTTTAACAGTCACAGATTCTAGTGTGCTGTGAGTCAGGTTTTTCTACCTACTGTACCTATCAAAAACATGTACAATAAGTTGCCTGCAGGCCCAGGCCACCCTTGCAAAAGAGATCTGTGATCTCATTGGGATTTCCCTGGTTAAATATCAATAAAAAATCTAATATTTGCTGTATATTACAGAAGTATTCATCCTGCAGCAGTCTGCACACAAACAGAAAAATCAATATATATTTATGTATTTTTAAAGAACATCAGGATTTTATCACCATTATAAAAAACACAAACGTGTGTACAGTAAGCTCCCTTATACTAGCTTAAAACAAGAAGTTTTATCTGTCTCAACATTTATTGAGAAGTTTTTAAATCCAGAATAAGTTACAAAGTTAATGATTGATTTCTATTAGTGGTGTCCCGATGCCAGCATTTACACAAGTACTTGTACAAAATGCCCCAGTATCAGTATCAATACTCCACTGAATGTTATACAATTTACATTTCAAATGAAAGGTTTGTCATGTTTAAGAAATTTATTCAAGGAAAGGGACACTTCGTTGTACTCGGTTTCACAGAAACTGGTAACGAGACAAATTTCTTCATAGTTTAAATTAAGCAGTTGTTCAATATGATGTGAAGGAAGGTTTTTTTTTTTATATTAACGATGCTGTTCTGAGATTAATATGAGGCTGAAAGTTCACGATGACCTGATGCGCGCAGGCACGCACGCACACACATCCTATGACGACCTCCCTCCCTGGACAAAACCTTGAGTCGAGGCCAGAAAGATTTGAGGCAGACACAACAACCTGGGAGGAAAACAAGCAACCAGTCCAGGTCCAGCTGTTGGTTCTGATCTTCTGCTCACATTAAATAAGAAGCCAGCTGATCAGGAATTCTCATCTGAGYCGAAGTATTTGGTTTTTGAACTGTGTTGCTACATAAACGAAATCTGCAAACTTTAAGTTGCAGAAGAATATATAGTTATAAAATATCTACTCACAACAAGTCAAAGAAAAAACTACAAAGTTGTCAAATTTAGGAAGCAAAGTGAGTGCATCAAATTTCCATTTACTCCCAATATCTAAACATAAAGAACTTAAAATTCTGATTTTCTATAGACGACCCATTTAGACCATCTGTGAGCTCAACTCTCCATTCAGAGCTGTTATTTGTGTTCTAAACTGAGGTTTCTGACAGTCACAACTTCAAAGAACCCATGCTCAAGAAATGCAAGTCATTCTTTTACGTGTTTTTATAATGACCAAATCTATCAAACATGTCACTATATTTTACTATTTTACCAGAGGGGTCATCCTTAACTACCATTTTAAGCTCGAATTTCAGAGGAGAAACTTTCCTAGCATGAATAATCTGTAATGTAACTGTACAATCATTGGGGAAACAAGTATTCAAAAGTATTGAAACATCAAGTCAAACTCTTGTTTTTGTTGTCCACTGAAGACATTTGGGTTTAGGGCATGAGACAAGATTTCAGAATGTCAGCTTTTATTTCCTGATATTTACATGTTTGAATAAAAACAAACACAAGACACATGAATAAAATGGGGGGCCTTGAATATCAAGGCTAATCAGTCCTTAGATAGTAACTGAAGCACCTTGTCTAATCTGAACTGTTATAGGAGTAGAGAACAAGCTTTGACAAATTCTGAATGCTAAATTAAAATTCAACGAGGCCACCAGAGATAATTTGAAACTGCAAGAACTTGGTCATTTTAGGACATGTTAGAATGAAATTTGGTGTGGGGGTAGCCGAGGACAAATCATCACAAAATCCAATTTAAAAATCCGAGATGGCCACCATAGCCAAGCAGAATTGACCATAACTCAGCCATTTTTATCCATACTGAGGTGAAAATTGGCACGGTGGTTGACGACCGTGATCTTCAACAAATGGTAAATACAAACCTCAATTTAAATTGGATGCCACCTGGCAAGCCCTTTCATAGTTTCTCCAGGAACTATTCTAGTTCTTCTAGAATACTGTGTTCTACAACACCAACTTTGACCAGACTATGAGAAGTTCCTGGCTATTGTTCCTCCTCACAGAGTTTCATGATGTTCCAGCCTGTAAATAACATGTTGACTCTCAGTTTATCAGTGCTAGGAGAAGACTGGAGTTAAATTAGATGTAGCATTGAGATGTAACCTTGGTGAAATCTGTGAGGAACAAAAAGGCCAACGAGCATAAATAAACTCCAGCTTTTTATGAGTTCCACAACAAAGCAGCCAACGGCAGAAAAGAGAACACTCATTGAACACATATTAAGATCAGTGAACCAAAAAAAATATTTAACCAGTAAATAAAGATGTGTGCATGGATGGGTGTGCCGTGTCTGAGATGACGACATACAAAACGATCCAAATGCTAACATTAGGAAGCACACATACCTCAGACAAGGCAGCCAATTCATACAGAGTGAAACAAAAAGGAATGTGTGCATCTTTAACAGGAGAGTGGCAGGTATGCTTACAGCAACAGACACATCTGCCATCAACATGTTGGAACATGAGGTACCTACATCACCGAGCTTCACTAATTACTGCTCCTTCAGAGGTTTAACATGTTTACTGCCAGAAGAGGCCATGACAAAGAGCCCCATGCCCCCAGTCCTGGGGACAAACAGCTTTTTCTGTTTTCTATTTCTTTTACCTTCAGGTCTGTCAGTTGAACCTGGACATGTTTGGTATCAATAGAAACCTAAGGATCTTGGCTAAAAACTCATGGAAACTATTTTTACATTCACCAAAMACAGTTCAAATGTCAAGCAGTTGAATCAGAAAGCAAACAAATTGTACAAAATGGCATCGTTCCAAATATGTAAACACATTACAACAAATCTGTAAAAAAAACAAAACATTTTTAACATTATTTTTTAAAGCAAGTCAAAGTAGATACCTAAATATGTTGTAGTGTGTTGAAAGATTTTTTCCACTTGATTTTAAGTTAATATGGTCCAACTGAAGTCGAAAATAATTTCTCATTATTTTTTATAATATATATGGTGTCAAATAAATGTTTGGATAATTCCTCAAAAGGATGAACATTCAATATTAAGTATTTTAAGGCAGATAAGATAAAAATAAATAACTTTTGGATGTAAAAACTTTAACATTTATTAATGGTACAATCATGGTCTGTCCTGTGCAGAATGACAAAAGGCAAAATTATTTTTTTACTAAAACCTCTGTAAATTTGCTCCAGTTCATTTTAGCTGCATGAATCTTTGCACAGGTAATGTCCAAGTGGATTTATGGTTTCCAGGAGTTTTAGCCTGATTCATTATGGTTTAAAATAGGTTAAATACTGTCTATGCAAAAAATTCAGGAGAGAGTGGAAAAAATTAAAAAGTGATGTTCCACACTCAATATCTCTAAAACCACAGCAGCTGTTTTAATACTTACACTTCTAATAAAATCTCCCAAGTGTTAGCTTTATTTTGATACCAAGATTATTTAAGTAGAGTTTATAAATGCGGAGATACACTCAGTTACATTTCAGCATGGTATTTAGAGCAAAACCTTCAAGAAAACCCACTTGAGGCTTAAGAGGTTAATATGCAATTTTATGGATAACAGCAGCTGTTGTTAGGGGTCTGTCGTTGCCTTTTTGTTTTAAAATTACATTTTCTGAGTAGTTTTAAATAGTTTGTAATAGGGCTGCCATGATTAGTCGACTAATCAACAACTAATCGACCGTTAAAATAGTCTACAACTAATTTAATAGTTGATTAGTTTTTTGGTTTTTTTACTTTGTTTTTCTCTCCAAATTGCTTTGACACCTTCCACATAAATGCCGTATAAATCATTACATAATTTTATTGCTACCAGTAAGGGGAAAAAACTATTTCAACATTTTAATTTTGAAACTAAAACTGACAAAATAGTGTTCAAAACAAAAAGGAAAAAGGCGGAACCAAAAAAATAATCAGATGCTGTTTCACCAGAATGCCTAATGTGAGGGACCCCTCCTCAGACAGAGTTTGAAGAAGAAAATGTAAGTCTGCTCCTTCACTCACGGACTTATTAATTCATGTTTTCAGGGAAAATTTGAGGCGGAAGCCATCAAAGTTAAATATTATTTGTTGCAATTTGTTTCACCTGTTTGAAACGTGTAACACATCCCTAGTCTGTAACCTGCAGTAAACAGAAAGTGATTTCAGTTGGGAAAATAAGGGAGAAATCCTCACAGAGGAGTCAAGTTTAAAGATAATCATCTGTCCAACGGCTACATCTTGTCCAAAACTAGGTCGTGAAAAAAGGACAATGATCCCAAACACTGCAGCAAATCTTCAACAGGATGGAAAAAAGAAAAATCAAGGTGTTCCAGTGGTCCAGTCTAAGTCCAGACCTCAACCAAACCTGACCTTGAGTGAGCTGTGAAGCAATAAATATCTGTTAACCTCAATAAACTAAAGCCACATCGTAAAGTGCAGTGCACCAAAACTCCTCCACAACTAATAACACAGGAAAGGACTCGTAAGAGTTATTGTTGCTGAACATGGTTCTACAAACCGTTGGTCTCTGTTTTGTAAATTTTCCAAGAAAAAGGCACATTGTTTGCTTTTGTAAATGCTCTTTTTTCTGCCGGTACTTGTTGTGTTTAGAGCTGGTAAAAACAGATCATATTGCAGAACTGGGTTAAAAACATACAGTATTTATTTAGACTTTGGATTTGTGGGACCTGATTCAGTGCTAGGACTCGAATCATTAATGTGAAGTTAGGAAAGGAACCTTTACAAATGCGAACACTATTTTGTAATTATTTGATTTCAGTTTTTACAGTATACAGATTTTTTTGTTACCATTGTTTTTGTTAAAACAGGAGTGCATGAAATAACTCATTCTGAGGACTAAAGGTAATTTGGGCAGATCAAATTGATTTGTAGCAAACATGAACTGTGGTCAAATTGTTGTTTTCAGTGAGAATTGCATACACTTTTGACTTTCATGATCTGTCATCTCCAGCAGAGCTGAAATAATAGTGTAAGCAACCAAATCTACTGGTTCACAGTGAGCCACACCCGGACAAACACACACACACACGATATAATTCTATCCTTGTGGAGTCTGTTATGTGGCTCAGTACTCAGCTGGTTCTGGTCGATTCAATCTACCAGCTTTCCACCTCTGAGGCAGGAGGAGTGCAGCACTGAACCCAAAGCAGCTGATATACTCAGTGACAGCTTTATCTGATGATTAACTGCACGCAATGCAATTTTGCCAAACCCTGTCTGCATGAGGCAATTATTGAAGATGAGTTTCTTTATCTAGCTGTGTGGTGTTTACTTTTTTACTACTTAGGACCTGTGCTAGAAAATAATTATACCTCTCTTAATACCTGATTAAGTTTATACTGCCTTGACATTTTACCTTGTATCTTTTGATAACTGCTCCGATTTGTCATAATCTGTTCTTATGATTGAGAGGCACCTGTAATGTCTCATGTCCTTGTTCTACATTGAAGCCATTATAACACTTGTCATTCTGTCATTTGCTGTTGAGCCCAGCCCAGTATGTTAAATACCATTTCCTGTGGCTCAGCTAGTTAGTTTGCCGTGCACCCAGGGCTCTGATTTTTCCTGGTCACGTTGCGGCTCTTGCAATTGCAGAACTTTTTATTAAATCGTTCAACAACCATTCACGCAGTGCATCTTCTTATTCACGTGTTTCTGCCTTTTAAATAATATTTCCACACAGACCTGAATTATCAACAGACAGAAAACAGTGAGCTCTTTGTATACATTTATATAGAGGAGAGTACTTTTTAATGATCCAAAACAAGTCAGGTCTCTGAAATGTTGTTACAGTTCAAACAAAGTATTTTGTATGTCAGGTTCTCCACACTTGCATTCTGCATCAACTGTGTACATGAACGTTCTTACTTTGCCTAATATTTCCAGAACAAATAGAGCTGGCCCTGAGCTACTCAACTTAAGAACTTGCAAGAGAAATTATCAGTTTTTCCACAGGTTCTGACAAAATTTGTATTTTTCAGATACTTTAAATTACTAGGGGTTTCCCTACATAAAAATATAAATTTAAACAAAGAAGTCTGGATTTGTGTTGTGCAGGTTCTTCTATCAGTTTATATAGACAGGTGCACTCTGACGCACATTTCCATTTTGAAATATTTAGGCCTGTCACGATAACAAATTTTGCTGGGCGATTAATTGTCTCAAAATTTATTGCGATAAA
>NW_013952874.1:311202-325976 GCF_001266775.1 Austrofundulus limnaeus
GAGCTCCTGTGCAGCGGAGCACAGAGAGGGAGAGAGACGAAGGAAAAAAACAAGCAGGAAAATGAAACTTATCGCCGTCTTTTTTTTACCGAMCTCAAAAAAAGTTATCGTGCAATTAATTGATTTATTGACTATCGCGACAGGCCTAGAAATATTCATTGATATTAAAGAATATTTGGACAGTTTTAGTGCTGAATGCACAATAAAGAAATGAAATAAAACGGGAAAATGTGAGCTTCTGCTCATTCAGGAGTCACACTACCTGCAGCCAGCAGAAACAGATTAAGCCGTTTGGTTCGAGACAGACCCACCGACCTCATTAGAGCGGATAAAGAACCACGAGCTGAAAATATTGTTCCTGCACAACTTTGAAGTACACATTTAACATGAAGTAAAAATAACTAAACTCACTCGTGAAAGAAGTGCATGATGGGTAGTCATGGAGGGACAGACGGAGAATCTAGTTGTTGGTTTACTGAGAAGTAGGTCAGGTCAGTGAGGAGGAACAGGAGGATGAGGAGGGTGTGACGGATAGAGTCCAGTCCAGACCTCATAAGCTCCGGTGGAAAACTCACAACCATTAATCTGATTAATGTAAACGAACAGTTTCCCTGCAGCCAGACGGGGCGTTACACTGCGACAAAGCATGTGAAGGCCCACATGGGCCTCCACCGTAAGCTCTTCTGCATTCCAGTCAGGTGTCAGGATGTGTGCTGCTCGTGGCCCGGGGCCTTTAAGAAACAAGAATTTGTCCCTCTGCTGCCAACAAAGACAAACCACTAGTGTCCTCAGGAAACAAGAATATTACTGTCACAATCAAAGTTACCACATTTTCGCATGACTCTTGGTAAAAACAAACCACAAATGGAAAAACTAAAATCATGCTTTGCATTATTCCACACATGGGAATCTAACAAGCTCCAACTGGACCAGAAGTTTTCTCCATCCGGCCCTTCATGAGGTCAATGAAAAATTTCAACTCAAATATTCATTCTGTGCACAACTCCAAAAACAGTGCTTTTACTTTGAAGGCGAGCTTTGTGGTGTTTGTCAGCAGCCTCTGAATGATCGCTGCAGTGGCAGCAGAAAGTAGAGTTTGTGAGGTTTGAGTCACCGTCGTGTCAGCTATCTGCTGGCAGCTACTATGAAACGGCATGCAGGCAGATCAACAGGTGAGTCACAGAGGTAAAACAGTTTCAAAACCTAAAATAGACATCCATCATTACTAAAACCTGTTCCAACAACTCCTGAGTGGCTAGTCAGGACAAGACAATCACTTGTTGTTTAAAAAATGTTGTTGCAGAAGAATGGGTGATGTCAGATGATAGACTGTAGTTTAATATATATAACACACACACACAGAATAACTTTAATGTAACATATATCTGCATCCATTGGATGTTGTGTTTGGAATCACCTGCTTCATTTTAAGGTGATAAAACAAATTGCTTGTATTTATTCCTTTCTACACACTTTGCAGATTATTTTTTCTGAACTCCACCTGTTTAATCTGTGCGCGCTCCAGCGGGGTGACAATCATTATAGTCGCGCTTTGGAGTGCGCGCGCATTCGGCCGTGCGTCGTCGCGCTATGACCGCAGGAGAAACGAGGTCCAGACTGATTTTTGTGCGTCCCACCTGAGCACCGACCTCACCTGCACTGACAGTTGCCTCGCTGCGTGGAAATGAATGGAGAGTGAGCGACATCGCCTCCCGTGTGTCGAGCCCTTCACACATGCAGCGGCGCACGCTCCTCCCGCGGCAGGCAGTGGTCGGTCGGCATCCGACCGGAGGACGAGCCGTCACGTAAACATGTAAACAGTTCGGCGTTCATTTTCACACACCCGAATAGGTCCGGAYATGTTTTTTTCCCCTCTTCATTTGCGCTCTCAGCCTCGCTACTTCCTGTTTTCTCTGTTTTGAGTCCAGCTGGTTACATCATCAAAAAGAATTGCGCGGTTGGCCGGTAGACAACAGATCTCTATCATAGGACTAATTTATATCGTTTCTACCGTATATCGTTTATATCGCGCATTCCTACAGTGTACTGGATTTTGGTCAACAATGATGTTTTTAGAGTTAAACAAAGTTGTATTGTATTTTATTAGTTCTAGCTGCCCACTGAATACTATATAAACAACTACAGGCACTCAATTTCAGCTGAAGAGCTCCTGTCCATCTGTCTCAGGTTAGTGGACATCATTCAGGAGACTGTCAGAAAAATTCTTCACTACGTCACACAGTGGAATCTCTCTGACTGGTTGACGCGTCAAGCTGCAAAAGTTCAGATTTTCCAACTCGAGTGCGCATCAAAGGTGCTAAACGCACCCCTGCACTTCCAGATGCTCCATGAAGTGCATCCACCATAGACTTTGCATGTAAACCTGACTCTCCTGATGCTCAAAACGCGTTTGGTGAGAACGCAGCATCAGTGACAGAAAGGAGAAAGTTGGAGTGGGTTGGGCATCTCGTAAGGATGCCCTGTGGACACTTCTCTAAGAAGGTGTTGGACACGCCCTGGTCTACACTCAGAACATATACTTTAGTGTAGAACCACAGATGTTCAGATGACAAAAAAGCAAAAACAAACAAAAACAAACAGGTCATTGAAGAGTTTTAATATTAGCTAATGAAATGTTCTTTCACACCAGAATGTCATCAAGTTGTTAGGCTAACCCTTAAGGGTTTGACACACAGGAGGTGACGTCGCTCGCTCTCCATTCATTTCCTATGGAACCTGCGCGATGAGGCGACAATTACTTGCCCTCCTCCAGCTAAGCGACCGGCGAAAATAGTGCATGTGAAATTTCGCGCTCGTACACGTAGACACGCGAGCTTGCGACGCGACATRTGAAAGTTGAAAAATGTTCAACTTTTGTCGCTGTCGCTTAGCGTACAACCAATCAGCGAGGGTTTCATTGACTGACCAATGAGAGGAGAGTATGCTACACACTGCCGTTAGCGAACGCTTTCACCAAGTGATTACTAAAAAGCTTTGTGGGAATTTATTGGCACCAGGGTGAAGTTTATGGTAAGTTTTTCCTCATAAAACTGTATCTTGATGTGTGTTTGTTTTTCAATATCATTAGCATCACAAGATTTGTTTAGTTTACACGTCCGTAATGCACACCCCCCTTCAGAGTCAAGAACCAATCAAATTGTGTGAAGACAAGCGACCTGAGAGCACGATTCGCAATGCTGCAATCGCTATCGCACCCCGTGTGTCGGGTTTCACCCTAGCTGCGATGACAGTCGTTAATCGCTGTAGTTTGTCGCTCCCCGTGTGTCGAGCCCTTTAGCCTACACTAGAAGACTTCTGCCCTTTTATTCACTCCGTGCTCTATGACTCATAATGGACCAACTATTGATAATTATCTGACAGCACATCAGTTTAAAGAGGAACAGAGTGTTTAACAATTACCTCCACAAAGATTCTGAGCAGAATATACTTTATGTAAGCATTTTTATGAATGTCACAATGAATGTCATGAACCAAAAAACACGAGAAGCACAAATCCCAGATTTACAGAAGACATCAGGTTCAAAACAAAACACACAGTATTTCAAAACAAAAAGATCAAAATGAAAGCAGAACTTACCTCTTCAGAGATGAAAACAGAAATGGACAGACGTCCAATCAGAAGACAGCCTTTATCCTTTTCTGGCCTGAGAAGCAGAACAGGACAGACGGATAGATGAAGATCCCTCAGAGGCGACAGTGAAGGAAAAACACAAAGAGGTTTGTTAGTGAAGCAGCAGAAGGTTAGATTAGATCCTCCTGCAGAGCAGCAGCAGCTCCATCAGAGCGAGCTGCTGCTGCTTTAACGCTCAGTGTTGGCTGCAGGGTGGCACATACCTGAGGTCACGGTGAAATGCCACACATGGAGCCTGTGGTGAAAACGTAATAAAACCAGAGAGGGTCAGAGTGAGCTCACACCTCTGTTAACACCTGCTGAACGAAAAGGAGGAAAGAAAGCTTCAGGGTATGAAAACAGCACACAGGTGTTTCCTCAACTGCCAGGTTACATTAAACCCATTTTATTTTATATATTAACTGCAAACATTATATAATAAGTGTTAGGTGCAAAGACAAAAACAGAAAAAAAAGCAAGTAAGAAAAAATATGAGGCCCCAGAAATCCTGGAAATTTAAGTTTCCATAGTTTAAACCCAGGAAAACTCAGTTAAACTGGTGTTTTTATTCCCAATGGAAACATCCAGAACATCTAAAAAATCTCTTTATCACCAAGAACTGTGCTGACTGATCACTGTTGCAAAACAGATCTTTCACCTTTTTGTCCTCAGTGCTCATTTTATCTCTAGACTAGAATGTGCTCAATTCAGACAATTCCTCAACTAAAACATCTGTTTAAGCTAAAAAAAATTAACAACAAATAAAATAAAAAATGAGTAAAGAAACTTTCCTCTGAACACAGTCAAAGAGCTTGATGTACAGGAGATGTTGCGATAGAAGGAAGAGGCTTAATATCAAACTAGTAATGAGTTAGAAAATAAATTAGCAACAAAGTAATCTACTACCTCATTACCTTTGGTTATCCTCAAAATCAAAACTGATGGGACAGAAATTGAGATGATCACCTCCTATAAGTACCTGGGTGTGACCCTGGATGATAAACTCTTTCAAAAAGCAAATGGGTTTCTTGTCCTGTTCACTGAACACGTTCGAGATTACTTAATCTCAACAACATTCCTCACTCTTTTGGATAATGGTGACTGTTTGTTCATGAACTCACCAGAACAATACCTAAAGAAATTGGTCTCAATGCATCATTGTTGTGCTGTTTGTTTTATTACTGGCCGTCGATGTTGTGTTCACCATTGTGGTTTACACGCAGCGGTTGGTCGTCCCTTTTTCTCTGGTCGTAGACAATCACATGTGCTTCTTTTTGTTTATAAATGTATACCTGTGTACATTTATGAAGTCCCAGATCCAGTATGGACCTCCAGGCCCTTCTCCATATGTTTGATCCCAGAGTTAGGACAGAGCTGGGTAAAAGAGCTTCAAAATATGCTGCCCCCTCAGCTTGGAATGACTTTCAGAAAAGGTCTAAACTGACGGAGAACATGACACTAGGTGAACTAAAAGCACTGTTGAAACACCATGAAGGAGAGAGTTTTACTTGTAATCGTTATGTATAGAGTTAATTTTATTTAAATTTTTTGTGGTTGAATGTTGATACAATGGTGATGCAATCTTTTTTCATGAAAACGAGATAGTATCTCTCAAGGAAGTTTTTTTTATCTGGTTAAATAAAGGGTATCTATTCTATATAAATCTTTTGTTTAAATCAGAGCACAATTATTCAGATTATTACATCAAAATCTAACGATTAAATGCAAACAGTTCCGGTCCGATTTTCATCCACTAAGTAGCATCGATTGGAAAAATGCAAGATTGGAAATAGGGATGCAAACAATTAATCGACTTATGATTAATTGTTGAATAACGGTTTATTAGGTTAAAATTTATTTTGATTAATTGAAAACATCTGTTCAAACCATATTTCAGTGTAGTTTCATCCAGTAGAGGGAGCTGCTGCTCTCAGGTTAGCCTTACTCTACMCCGCCTTATGTTGAGCTGAGCAGAGAGCCGGGCGGCCTCATAATCAAATCTGCAAATCTTGTTTAGTTTTATTTGTGACAACAGTAATAATGGGCTACACCAAACTCAAAGGAGAAGTACTGAAGGCTGTACCGGACCATCCAGCAGTATGACGCTAAAGACAAGAGAGCAGGACGACAGAACRGTTAGCTAACTAGCTAAAATTAGCTTCTTCTTGTGGGGTTTAAATCCATGTGAAAGAATCAAAACAAAAACAAAACAAAAATAGTTAGACATTACAAATAACGTGACGTTAATCTCATCTGTGTGACGTAAACTGGCCAGTGAACAAATCAAATGAACAGTAATGTCAAATCAGCAGCCCAGATAGAACAACAGAGAACGTAAACAAACAACAGAGAACGTAAACAAACAACAGAGAACGTAAACAAACAGTTCCAATACTCATTTGTTTCTCATTCCTCTCAGGGATATTTTATTACATTTATAGTTTGTTAATGAGGAAATCTTTAGATTAAAATGTTAGTGTTTAAATGTTAGTTTTACATTTCTTTTAGTTCAGGGTGGATTAAGTGTTTTACTTAGGGCTGGACGGTATGACCTCAAATTCAAATCACGGTATAAATTGAATCCCTTCATGGCAACGGTATATATTGCGGTAGAAAATTATCATAAAAAACAAAGATAATGTAATTTTTACAGTGTTTATTTTGCAGAAAACTGTAATCTTAATCAAACCCAGTATTTTTGCTGTAGTGCAAATAAACATAACAGAAGAATGTTTTATATATATTGCAAAATGATTTCAACAACAAAAACATTTCTCAAATTTTCAACAATATCAAAATAAAGTGGATGTTATAACCAGTACTTCAAGTAAAATTAGTCATTTAGACATTAAAAAACTTACATAAAAAGGTTTTTCTCCAACAACTTGGGTGTGAAAAAACTACGGTTGTTAAAGCGTCGCTCTGCTCGACGTGCAACGAGAGAGGAGGAAATTATGATCCCATGACACAACGTAACTTTTCTACAGTGTAAGGGGAAATCTTAAGGATTTATTCTATGTGTGTTTTAAAACACTATATTTCTTTATTCTCAGAATATTTTGAACTCCTCCTGCTCAGTCGTCTCTGCACTCGCAGTCCTGTTGACAGGCGTGATGATGTAACTGATGACAGAGGGTGAATTTCTACCGTAGAACTTCATATCGTTTCTACCATCTATCGCATATAGACCGCACAGCCCTAGTTTTACTTTTTTCTTACCTTTTTTTTCCCAACTAGCAACCTAACAGATTGCTGTTTTGTTATATTTTATAAATATGTCCAAGTTTAATAATGTGTGAGAAATCCACAATTTCTGTTTATTCAGTCAGGGTTTAATACCGCTGGCACATTACATTTTATAAAATATAATACTGTACTTTTTTATTTAGTGTGTAAAAAATTAGCCCTTCATGTCATAGAGACCTTGATTCAAGAGAAATGTCAGGTTTTTAGGAAAATGGCCGCTTATCAATTAATCGTTATTCGATCGATAAGATCAATCAACTTTAGATTAATCCATTGATCAATAACTTGCATTCATAATTGGAAACAACTTTGTTTTTCATAATAAATTTAAAACATTATCAATGCAGTAAACGCACAACTGAGCAGAAAAAAACACTCAATAAACATTATCAGTTGTGAATAATCTTCACTGCTTCAATAATGTTAAAGTCCAGATTCTGTTGAAGAACTGTCTTGATTAAACAAAAGCAGCAAACATCATCTAATTAGGGCTGCCATGATTAGTCGATTAATCGACGATTAATGGATATTAAAATAATCGATGACTAATTTAATAATCGATTAATCAGTTTTTTTTTTGTTCTTTGTTTTTCTCTCCAAACTGCTTTGACACCTTCCGCTGCCACGTCTGCCTTTCTGTCCTTGACACACATGCACAGTAGTGGTAACTGGGGTAGGCCGTGGACKTCACAAGACATTATACAGACAGGCTCTGGTATCATGGCTACCYRGCAACGGAGCTCATAAGTGTGGGATCTTTTTTAAAAAATGAAAGAGAAACCTGTTCAATGCAATATCTGCAAGGCAGAACTTGCCTTCCACAGCAATTATTTTAGTTAGCATATAGCTAAAATCTAACAATGGTTATACAATAGCAGCAGCATTCTGGCACGATAAGCTCTATGTTTTATCATCAATTAACATATGATCTGATTAGCCGACTAATCAAAAAAGTAATCGGTGATTAATCGATTATAAAAATAATCGTTTGTGGCAGCCCTACATCTAATATCTTGTTTCTAAGGAATACTTAAAAAATACATGAAACCTGTCAAACCAGGACATCAAACTATACTTGCATTATAATTTATATTTGGACATAAAAACACTATTTTTTGTAGTAAAATATAAAGAAATGAGGGTTAGACTGAGGTTTGTGCACAAAGCTGTTCACACAGGAAAGTCACTATAATCTGATTTACAAAGATTAAAATCTTGTTTTTATATCTAAATACAGAAACTGAGAAATACGCAGAGGGGGAGGGGGAATAATATTTATCTCTCAACTGTCTGTGATTTAAAATAAAACCATTTTCAGACTAAACACTGGCTAAACTAATGTTTACCCCAAAAATATTATGAAGTCGAAACAGGTCTCCTGGTTTTGCAGTCAGGATTCCTGCACCGTCTCCATTTTAAAATTCAAATTTTCCAGACTCCAATTTAATTTTTAATCACAAAAAGAAAACATGTCAAACAAAAAGAGTGGAGGATGATGTCTAAACAAAAATCATCAGAAGACCATCAGGCTCATCTGGCTGAAAAGATGAATCACTAAAAGACAAAAACACCTGAACTGTAACAAACGCTACATGACAAAGAACAGGATTTGATCACATATTCTATGTGAAAAACTTTTGGAGTTATCCCTCATTAATAAGACTCTTTCCAAAAGCTAGATTTTGAAGCAAAATGAATAAATAAGGAAGTAAAAATGTCATTTGTTTTTTTTCTGTAAAAATGTCATTTATTAAACTGCACTCTGTCCATATTTCAATTTAATAAATTTGAAACACACTCTGCTTTTTGGGCTTTAATATTTTTCACAACTGTATAGAAACCCTGGGCAGTCAGACAGCAGAGTTGTTCTTTTTTAAATTAATGTAATAAAACAGATTTAAAAAACTAAAATAAAATAAAAATGAATTATTGTTTGACAAATACAAAAACTGGTGATTTTTGTAACATTTTATGCCTAATCAGCTAATATTTGACTCTTAGGTTCAGCTCAGCCTGCAGACAGCTGAGTGATGGTAAAAAAAAATCAGTTTTTAAAAAGACATGAGGCTGGGAAAATACAAACACACACAGCTGTTCCCTCAGCTCTTCTCTCACCAGAATCACATCACTGAAATTAAGTTGGGCTGGCACCACCGCCTCCACAGCAGCCTCCCCCAGCTCAGAGAGAAACCTACAATCTGCTGCACATCACAGCCACAGATTAAACCAGGCCCTGCTTCTCATCACAGGAAACACAAATGAAGAGCAACAAGAAGGCARCTGTCTGGCACATGTGCTTCTTTACACATACATTTAAAGTCATTTCTTTGAGACAAAACAGCAAGTTTTTAGGTCTGGAATACTCAAAACAGCTACATCAGATGTTTTTAATTTAGAAGCACATTTTAGGTTATTTAGGAAAAAAATCATGACATGTTATTGTACAAAAAAAGGTTTAAAATCTCACCAAAATAAAAGTCTAGCATTTATAAACACAAAACTAAAGTAAATAAAAATGCTGCTGAAACAAATTTGTTATTCTTGATGTCTTGTTTTTAAAACACGCTGTTTTTAAAAAGCCACTTGAACATTTTAAAATGAGCTAAAAAAAAATTAAAACTAAATTTGTCAAATGTGATCAAAGTCACATTATCTGTGTTTTGAGTAAACGATTGGAGAGTAAGCCGACTCCTAGGTTTAATCAGAGTTACGTTCTTTAAAACAGGCATCTAGAAAACTAGAGAGAAAATGGCGCTCCACTAATATAGAAGAATCTTGTTTAACCTGGGGAGACAGCCTGCTAACGTATAAGAAAGCCCTTCGTAAAGCTAGAACTGTATATTATTCATCTTTAATAGAAGAGAATAAAAACAATCATAGGTTTCTGTTCAGTACTGTAGCTAGACTAATGAAAAGTCCCATCTCTGTTGATCCATGTATCCCTATTAAAGTAGTGATGACTTCATGAAATTCTTTGTTGATAAAATAATTTTAATAAGGAATAAAATTCATGCCAAACTTCCTGCTGTTGTCTCTGATTCTCTGTCAGATGAGGCAGCTTTAGTGTCACTAGAACCTGATTTATGTCTGGACAGTTTTTGTCCTGTTGAGCTCTGAATTATCTAAAATAATAGCTTCATCCAAACCATCAACATGTCTGCAGGATCCCATCCCAAACTCCTCAAGTAGATTTCTGTCTAGATGTTCACACAATTGATTCACAACTATTTTCTCAAGAATTTTTGAGATGAAAGGGAGATTAGATATTGGTCTGTAGTTGGCCAGAACTCCTGCATCAAGATCAGGTTTCTTAAGTAAAGGTTTAATTACAGCAATGTAATCATCATCAATATAGGTGTTGTGCCCACAGTGGAATACGAGCAATAGACCTATGACCTTTTGGTCATAGGTCACCTTCTACCAAAGGATTACAAGTAGTAGTAGTAGTAGTAGTAGTATTAATTACAGCAATCTTAAAACTTTGTGGCACATAACTATTCGTTTGAGACAAATAAAGGAGATTCAAAATGGTGATATTAATTTGGGGGAAACACCTATTTGAACAGTCTACTGAATATCATCAGCGTAACAATGGAAATTTACCCCATGCTGATTAATAATTTTACCTAAAGGAAGCATATATAAAGTAAAGAGGATTTGTCCAAGCACTGAACCCTGAGGAACTCCATGACTAACTCTGGTGTTGGCAGAAGATTCATTATTAACACTAACAAACTGAAATCTATCAGTTAAATAAGACAAACCATTTTAGAGCTGTTCCTGTAATCCCAATATCAAGTTCAAGTCTATATAATAAAATATTGTGACCAACTGTATCAAATGCAGCACTGAGATCTAACAGGACAAGAATGAACACAAGTCCACTGTCTGAGGCCATGAGAATATCATTAGTAACTTTAACCAGTGCTGTTTCTGTGCTATGATGAGCTCTAAACCCTGATACTCAGTTATATTTATCCATGAAAACAGATGAATTTACCGGTAATCAGTTACTTAAACTAAAAGCATGTCTTACAGACATAAAAACATGGATGACTCTTAACTTTCTGCTTAATCTAAACTCAGATAAGACAAGAGGTTATGGTTTCTGGACCTGAACATCTTAGGGATCAACTTTGTAGCCTTTCACCTCCTCTGGATGGCATTAATCTGGCCTCCAGTTCTAATGCAAAGAACCTTGGTGTTATTTTTGATCAGGACATGTCTTTTAACCCCCACATTAAAAATGTTACCAGGACCGCCTTCTTCCACCTGCGTAATATCACTAAAATTAGAAATATTTTGTCCAAAAATGATGCAGAAAAACTGATTCATGCATTTATCAAGTCTAGACTGGATTACTGTAATTCTTTATTATCTGGGCTCCAAAAAACTCTTTAAGAAGTCTTCAGTTGATCCAAAATGCTGCTGCTAGAGTTTTAATGAGAGTTGGAAGGAGAGATCATATTTCTCCAGTTTTAGCTTCTCTCCACTGGCTCCCTGTCAAATTYAGAATAGAATTTAAAATAWTACYCCTAACATWCAAAGCTCTTAACAACCAAGCTCCATCATTTATTAAACATCTTATTGTTCCATACTTTCCTAACAGAGCACTTCACTCTCAGACTGCAGGTTTACTTGTGGTTCCTCCAGTTTCTAAAAGTAGAATGGGAGGCAGAGCTTTTAGTTATCAAGCTCCTCTCTTCCCTACATTTTTGTTTTTATTCCACCAAAAACGTGTTTCACTTTGTCTCTCTTCCAGAAGCAAATACACCTGGACCAGTTCTTCTGTGTTTGTGTCTCTTTCCTGTCCCCCAACCAGCCGGTCGAGGCAGATGGACGCCTGTCCTGAGTCTGGTTCTGGTTCTGCTGGAGGTTTCCTCCTGTTAAAGGGAGTTTTTCCTCACCACTGTCACCAATGTGCTGCTCAGATGGGAGACTGTGACAAAGTGAAGATTCAACACATTTGTATCACATTTTCCAAAGCTTCAGAATATCTGATTAAATATATTTTATAAAACTCCAAAGGGACTGTCTCAACAATGACCTGAACTCAGTTTCTTCATTGTTTGTTTGTTCGTTTGTACAGATCTCCTCATCTTTGGGCCAATCAGAGAGGAGTAAACAGACTGGGTAGGAGTTTACAGGTCAAAGGTCTGTATTGATTTCACATTATCATGAAATTTCTCCTGCTTCACTAAACAAAAACAGAAAAAAAAAGAAAGAAAAATAAGTTTATTTCCCAAGCGTGAGGCCTCTGAATTGTCAGTTTCAAAGCTCAAGCCACTTTAAACTTGTGGGAGATTTTTTGAGTTATGAAAGAAAGTGAAGCTGTAATTATGAAAATATGAAGTATAAGTATCTGAAACACGTCAGCTTTGTAACATTTACTTCATATAAGGTAAAGCAGTAAATCTTATTTCAGCCCTGTTCATACAGAAAACTTACAGACATCAGAGCAAACAGCAGCAGTGTTGTACAGTCAGATCTGCAGCAACATGTTCTGCCACATCTTTAGACACAAACATCAACTCCACACCTCACACAGAAAAACAGGCGGCAACTAAAGCACAACAACTTCTTCCCAAACCAGCACTGTGAACATTAAAATGTGAAATTTGCTGCTAAAAAAACGTTTACTTTTCCAGGAGACAAAAACTTAAAGCTGTCTTTGTTTCAGAAACTCATTTTCTGCAGGGGTGGACACAGCCAGGGAGCTCACATTAACAGTTTTACCCCAGATCCACCTCACAGACCTGCAGCCTCAGGACARCTGCAGTTTACATCATATTTACAACCTTATGCTGTTAAAGAGCTGCTTTTTTCACTCACAAGAGACAAAGCAAAGAACAGYTAATTCATGCATGAAATCAATTATTTAATTAAAACTTAGCATGCATTTTCTGGTGAAGTAATAATTGAATCTATTAAAGTGGTGTTATCAATAATCAATATGTTACCTGCAGTAAGAATCATTCAGGGCCATATAAGTTTGGACTATCAGGAAAACAAATTCTCTCAGGAGAGACGAGCAGGGCTGTTCATGGGGTCGCCCCTTTTTTAAGTTTTATTTTATGATCATGTTAGCATTAAGTAGGGCTGGACGATATGGCCTAAAGAAAAGAAAAAAATCTGATTTTTTCCAGCCCAAATGCAATTTTTGATTTTAATCGATTTTGCTTCCCACTTAATTATTTTTGATCAGGACATGTCTTTTAACCCACACATTAAAAATGTTACCAGGACCGCCTTCTTCCACCTGCGTAATATCACTAAAATTAGAAATATTTTGTCCAAAAATGACGCAAAAAAACTGATTCATGCATTTATCACGTTCAGACTGGATTACTGTAATTCTTTATTATCTGGGCTCCAAAAAACTCTTTAAGAAGTCTTCAGTTGATCCAAAATGCTGCTGCTAGAGTTTTAATGAGAGTTGGAAGGAGAGATCATATTTCTCCAGTTTTAGCTTCTCTCCACTGGCTCCCTGTCAAATTCAGAATAGAATTTAAAATATTACTCCTAACATACAAAGCTCTTAACAACCAAGCTCCATCATATATTAAACATCTTATTGTTCCATACTTTCCTAACAGAGCACTTCGCTCTCAGACTGCAGGTTTACTTGTGGTTCCTAAAGTTACTAAAAGTAGAATGGGAGGCAGAGCTTTTAGTTATCAAGCTCCTCTCTTGTGGAACAAACTTCAGTTTCTGTCCGTGAGGCTGACACTCTGTCTACTTTTAAGATTAGACTGWAGACTTTCCTTTTTGATAAATGTGTGTATGTGTACAGTGCCCTGAGACAACAGCTGTTGTGACTTGGCGCTATATAAATAAACTGAATTGAATTGAATTAATGGAGTGCCTCTGTTTCAGGTGTCGAAGCAAATTTGTTGTACTCCTGCTAGGGTTGGGCATAATCGTATCATGTGCAATTAATCGTCAGAAAAACAATTGATTAATTTTTGGCACTTGACGATTAATACGATTAATGCCACCAGGCAGACCAGGTGCTCCTCTCTGGTTCAAATATAACAAATATTTTAAAAAAGTTGCGTAATTTGTTTATCTATCAGCACAATTTAAAGATTGGTGTATTGCCTGAACTCTGTAATTTTGACACAATTTGGAACAGATTTTTACGAAGAGCCACTTTTCTCCCTATAAATTGGTCATGTGACCAGGACATAAGGGTGTCCAGGGACTCCGGGGGATTAATTGTCAAATTATCGGCTAAATACCACAATTAATCGCGATTAATTTATTTGCCAATATTGCCCAACCCTAACTTCTGCTTTTTGTAGTTAGAGCCTTCAAACTGATTTTGCAGTGAGGTGATTGTTGATCCAAGTCCGAAGTTGCAAAACCTAATCAGTTCCAGTTAACTGAAGAAACAGTGCCTTTTTTGAAAAGTTGATCCTCTTTGCTAGCTGCCATGACATGTAGGGTGACCTCTGAACTATTGAAGCCCCAAAGGGTGCACTGGTGGGGGAAAACAAACTTGATTTTCCAAAAATTAAATCTTTATAAAACGGCAAATTCGAATTTATCGATTTTTCGCCCAACCCTAGCATTACGTGATCATTTGCATAGAAAGTGTATTTACTCACACTGAAAACAGAGTCAAACAGTGTTTCCTAAACCAGTGGTTCATGTCCAACAGTTCGCAGAGTCTGAAAACACCTGACTTTGTCCTACATGTAGATATTAGGCACGTTTTAGATGCTCAAAACGCGGTCGGTGTGAACGTAGCATAAGGTCTGAGCTTGAACAAGCTGCTAGCATCGCTGAAAGCTAACAGCTAGCAGTGTTATTTGACTCCCTGAAGAGAACTCCTAATGCTGCGTTCACACCGAACGCGATTTCAGCTTCAAAATCGCATCCAACGCTTCAAGTT
>NW_013952874.1:328347-337110 GCF_001266775.1 Austrofundulus limnaeus
AGAATAGCTGGGACTTGCTAAATAAAGTATTTCCAACAAATATGCATCAAGTTGCACTATTTTTATTTAAAGCTATTTTTTTACATTCACCCACCACAAATTCTTACACATTTTATAACTGTAAAAATAAATAATATGTTTATCAAAGTCAATGCATTTTAATTGCTTGGGGAGTTTTTTCTGCCTTATGAGTTATCACATTTAATTCAGTGAAAATGTTAAACAGAAAACTCACAGACTTTATATTAAAAGCATAAAAAAAATGAATATGTAACATCAGACACTTGCTTCAGCCCTACATGATGTCCTCTGGCTGCCATGTGCCTGCAGCAGCCAGGTGAGCTGGTTTACCTGTCCGGCTCCTCAAGCCACGAGCAGAACCGTGGCGAAGCTTCAGGACTCCGCTCCTCCTGTCAGCTCCCAGCACGGATATGTTTGTCCTTAAAGCGGTCCGTTTCTTCWTTTAAAACTGCGACATCTTGCAAGTTCACTCCGCAGTGAGCCGTCGGCCGCCTTCATTCACTCGACGAGTCCTGCTGCTGAATTCACCCAAAGCTTCGGTTTCTCTGCTCTCAGAGCTGGAAAATAAAGTTTTATTTTACTTTGAGAGTTAAATAAAAAAGTAGTTCTTCTCCGCTAAGACTGAAACGTTTCTGTCGTGGAGCTGCGTCCTACCCCTGCAGAGCCAACGGCTGTAATCAGATGCTGTTCGCCAGAAATCCACTCATCCTCTTAGAGTTTAACCCCTCACTGCCCGGCCCGCTGCTGCAGCTGGGCCCTTTGCTGCGTTCAGGTGCGCTCGGAAAATAAATTGCTTTCTGTCAAAGTGTGGTCGAAGTGGCGCTTACTGCTCCTGGAACCTGATTGATCACCCAGTTAATTGACTAGTCACTGTGACTGAAAGATGCGGGATTAGAGTAAATGAGGATGAGTGAAGCAGTCAAGTGGCTGTTGTCTGGCTGGGAGAGGAACCAGCAGTGGGAAGAAGAAATCGATAACTTCTCTAAACCACTGAAAGCAACACTTGTCCTGGATTAAAATCCATTTAATGGAAATATGGCGACATCTGGTGGCCAACTTTAAACATTGCACAGACATGGAACAACATTAAAATTAGAATAGAATTTAAAATATTACTCCTGACATACAAATTCGTATACATTTTATAACTGTGAAAATAAAGAATATGTTTATCAAAGTCAATGCATTTTTAATTGCTTGGGGGGAWTTTTTTCTGCCTCCTGCCTTATGGTCTGTGTGGGTGGGTGACCAATATTTGCATTTTGACTCCCACCACCCACTGGGACACAAGTTAGGAGTGATCAGGACTCTGTACCACAGAGCAGACAGTGTCCCTACAAACCCAGGAGCCAGGCAGAAAGAGAAATCACACACACGACAGGCCCTGGAGCAGTGTGGTTATCCTGACTGGGCTTTCCTGAAAGCAGACAGGAAACACAGACAGGATTCCATGCAACCTTCAGGTGAAAATGAAGACCCCAAACCCAGACCCAAACCAGTGGTTATTCCGTATGTTGCGGGTGTTTCGGAGAAACTGAGACGTTTATTTTCTAAACATGATGTCCCAGTGGCTTTCAAACCCCAAAACACATTCCTGCAAAGGCTGGTTCACCCCAAAGATCCGGTGCCCCGGCACAAACAGAGCAATGTTGTATATGCTGTTAAGTGCCAGGAGGACTGCGACCAGTTATACATCGGGGAAACAAAGCAACCACTGTTCAAAAGAATGTCCCAACACAGACAAGCTACATCTAATGGCCAGAACTCTGCAGTTTTCACTCATTTACAGGCCAGCGGTCACTCTTTCAGAGATGAGGATGTTCTCATTCTTGATAGAGAGGAACGTTGGTTTGAGAGAGGAGTAAAAGAAGCCATTTTTGTGAAGAAAGACCGTCCATCATTAAACAGAGGTGGAGGCCTCCGTTTTCAGTTGTCCCCCTCCTACAGCGCAGCTATTGCCAGTATCACTCCACCCCCTGTTAACAATAAGTTTTAATTAGGTGTGAACGATAGCCATGTGATGTGAGTATCAGTCACATGGAGGCAGGGCTTAAAAGCCTGAATTTTGCCTGAAACTCTCAGACTGAAGAAGTCTCTTGGAGGAGAGACGAAACGTTTCATTAGAGAAGAACCCGTCCAGAAGACCTATAAAAAAAAAWTTCTTTTTGATTTTTTACCTGGATTACTGAGATGCATCAGGACGTTAAACAGAAAACTCACAGACTTTATATTAAAAGCATCAAAAAATGGAATGTGCAACATCAGACACTTGCTTCAGCCCTACATGATGTCCTCTGGCTGACATGTGCCGCTGAAAGTGGCAATTTTAACATGCTGTACAATTTATTCCAAGATTACATGAAATTAAACAGCTCTTTAATGTTTTACTTGTTTGATCTTGTTCTGACTCATGTTTAAATAAAGTATAAAAAACAGATTCACTCGAATTTAAAAAAAATTCCTGGATCTGGATCGTGACCCGAATGATCACCAAAATTTAACAGCGTGTTCCTTTGACCAATACCCACCTGTGGTAAAAATTTCATGAAAATCTGTTTGTAAGTTTTTTTAATAATTTTGTCCACAGACAAACAGACGCGACCAAAAGCATTACTGCTCCCTTGGCCGAGGTAATTAGATTAAAATAAACACAAATTCTAACTATTCAACAAATTTAATTCATAATTATTAGTTTGGAAAAACATTATTATAGGTTACGAAAATTGTTCAAGTTAGGTGTCTTTGGTACAAGAAGCTAAATAATTTTCTTTGTGCCTCCCTGAAAAAGTCTAACTTTGCCACTGATGTCTGATGAAAATCAAGAAAATTCTTGGAAGCTTTGACTCCCCTCCCCATAAATAAATAAATAAAAATAAAATAAAATTTAAACACCTTCCTATCAGATTATGATGACCTAAAAAACAAAACAATGTAGAAACTTCCTTACTGAACTAGTTTTCCCCCAAGCTTTGATGGAGTGAAAAAGAAGTGTCAAATTTATTGGTGAATTTTCCTCAATTATTAAAAAAGCAATTTCCTGTGCTTGTAAGATAAATATTTTAAACTAAATTTTAATACATCTTACCCTTTCAGTTCATATTGACAAAAAATAAAAACACAACAAACTACAATAAATGCATTTTAATATACCATAATTATAAAACAAAATTCTCATTTTACACCTTTACAAAGCCCTCCAAATAGATGTAGTTTGTGGGGGAAACAAAGTTACTGTATTTTTTTCTGTGTTATAAAAGCTTAGAGATGTACAGTAAATTACACTAAATTCTTTTGTTCCAGTTGTATAAGTTGAGAGAAAAAAAAGTCAGTTATTTTGTGTGTACTTGAATTTTGAAACCAAAAATAGTTTTCAAAAATCTAATTTGTGCTGACAGAGTTCTGAAACTCTGCTCCAGCAGGTAAAACAGTTTTAAATATTAACATAAATAAAAATTCACCATATTTGAATTACACCACTGACTCAACAAAACCATCAACATATTATACAATTATATTACATACTTATAAAAAACCAAAATGTGTCCAAACATGTGTTATTAGGGACAAAGGTGCTTCCAGAATACTGCAGGTCGTTTCATTAACTCATCGACCTCACTTGCAGCTTGTTCCTCGCTCTGATCAGGAATGATGCATCGTTATGCTGCCCCCTAACAGCTGGGGGTGTATCAATATTAAAAGAAAGAAAATCGATACAAATATATTCTATATTTTTATAATACTTGAATTAACATTAATGAGACGTGTACCTGAACGCATCTCTGACCAATAAAATAACTGTTGCAAAGAAAGTTTATAAGTAAAATAAATCAAAACGTATTTTTTTAACTTCACAGCTTACTGTTTGAACTTATCTTGTTCCTGAGATTTTAAATCAAACAGCAGAAGTCGGTTTAATTCCTTCACAAACAGAGAAGACCTCAGAACAAAGAAAGACACTGCTTTTGCAAGTCAAGTTAATATTTTACATTCCTTAGTCTCTTTTCCTTTCACATCAAGTCAACAGAAGAAAAACTCTTTACAAATTTAATCTTTCCTAAACAAATAAAAAAATAAAAAAATAACTTCCTCCACAGTTGTGACGTCTTCATCCCAAATTAACAACAGTCCAAATTATATTCAGCAGGATTAAGGCGGTCCTCAGATTGCAGTCAGCAGCTCAGAGACTCAAAAGCCCAAAGTTGAAGATGAACCTGATCAGAAGTTGAGCCGAGTCGTCACCGCTCCTCCGCCAGCAGCGACCTGAAGTTCTTCAGCTCTCTGATGCTCGTGGAGATCCTAAGGAAGGGTTTATAAAAGACACAGTTCTCTCAGGTCACGTCCAACACAATAATGTGAAATATCCAGACTGAGCCACAGTACGAGTCAAAGACAGGGTCCGGTCTTCAGGCTCTCACCTGCCGAAGGCGTTGAGCAGGGAGACGATCTCCTGCCGGCTGAGCTGGAAACTGGGTTGCTGCTCGCTGGATTGGTTGGGCAGAGATTCAATCTGTCGCTCTGAAAACAGAATCTTCAGCGCCGTGCCTAATCCCTGAGTCTGATGAGCACAGAGATTCAGATTAAAGCAAAGAGACTGCAGGATTTCACATTAGCACAGCCAGCAGAAACAGTGCAGGGATGAAAACATTCAAGTTTTTAGAATTAACCATGATAATTATACCACCCTCTGATCAATCAGCTAAATTAAACTTTCTCATCTCTTAAAGTGTGACAGGAATCAAAAGACATTTAATCATCAAATGAGATTATAAAGTAGGGTCATTAATTAAACATATTTCAGGTTCGTGGATGAACTTTACGATCACAGATCTGTCAGAGAACATACCTGCAGCTTCCCCCAGAGGCGACACTTGAAGCAGCCGACACAGTCCATGATCCTGGAGATGTTGAGGAACGCCAGCCTGACGTCCTCCTGATGGTTTCAGCAGAAAACACACACACACACACACACACACACACACACACACACACACACACACACACACACACACACACACACACACACACACACACACACACACACACACACACACACACAAACACACACACACACACACACACACACACACACACACACACACACACACATCAAAACTAAGGTCCTATCAGTTCACTTGAGCTAATAAAACAAGACATAAAAACAATGAAAGAGAATCAAAATATGAATAAAACAGAAGAGATTTAAAGGGTGTCTTGTATGGACAGGTGCTGTTCAGATTAGCTCAAAGTTATTCTCAATCTGGTGTTTAAAGAAGAGTGTTCAAATCTTTCAGGGGGATCCTGTGGAAAGGTATGAACACTTAGTATCTTACCTGTTGCAGAGCTCACCTCTGGTCAAAGCAGAGCTCAGACCAAAGTGAACTGTTGCTGTTAATGCAAATATAGTCTCATTTACATGGTTAATCCAGTAGAAATATTATGATGGTTATGGTTATGGTATATGGGGATGGGTAAAACCCATGTGAGCGGAGGCCTCATAAGTGGGCCCATTACTCTCCCCAAAAGAGACACTGAGCTTTTAATCAAACCTTCGCGTCCCTCGAAAGACGGACACCAGTTTAGAAACACTCAGTGTTCTGAGCTTCTCGGGATCCATAAAAGGTTCTCCAAGAGTTCTTTCCCTTTGACCACTCAGGGCCAAGCACTGACCCAAGTAGTGCAAAGAGGTCTCTAATTCAAAGCCACTGGCATCACACAGACCATTTTCATGGAGTCCCATCACCATTTTATGACGGTTGAGCAGATTGTGCCCAGTTAGGACTCCAACCAAAGTACTTAGAGTTTTCCTCGTCAGGGCAAGAAGGGCTCTTCCAAACCAAGGATTTGGGCCGTTAATCAGTTCCCGTGCCTGTCTACAGTCCATCAGCTCCCTCCAGCGGATTGAGTGTTGACGTTTAATCCAGGCCTGTAGGCCAGTCCTACAGACTGTTGTTGAGATACCTACAACAGGCTCTGGTCCTTTGAAGTGAGCCTGACTWCCAGCTCTTGCAAGGTAGTCAGCTCTCTYGTTACCATARATGCCAGTATGTCCTGGTACCCTTTTAACAGTAACACTGTTATTTCTCCCCAGTTGGTTGACTGCTTCGGCACACTCCCAAGCCAGTAATGACGTAAAGTGTGGCCCTTGGAGAGCTCTAATAGCAGCTTGGCYATCTGTTAGGATGAATATTTCCTTCTGTGTACACTGAAGGTCTTTGAGAGATGCCACACACTGGTGGATTGCATATATCTCAGCTTGAGATACCTTTACAAAACCACCTAGTGGGTAACTATACTCTCTCTCACTATGGTTGTGCAGAATCAGCACTCCTGCACCTGCTGACCCCTTTAGAAGGGATCCATCTGGTTCAGCAACAGTCTGTGCTCAAAGAATGAGGTCAGCTGACTACCTGAATATACTGAATGACCAGGTTATTCCATCAATGATTGTTTCTTCCCTGATGGCACGGCCATATTCCAAGATGACAGTGCCAGGATTCATCTGGCTCTTATTGTGAAAGAGTGGTTCAGGGAGCATGAGACATCATTTTCACACATGGATTGGTTCCACAGAGTCCACTGAGACTCTTTGGGATGTGCTGGAGACAATCAGACCATCATCAATGCAAGTTGGTGATAAATTATTGCAACACTGGATGGAAATAAATCTTGACATATTGCAGAAGCTTATTTAAACCAGAGATTCTTAACCTGTGGGCCGCGGCCCAATTGTGGGCCGTGAACGCCACCCTGAGGGCC
The DNA here is from genome assembly GCF_001266775.1 of Austrofundulus limnaeus. Taxonomy (NCBI): domain Eukaryota; kingdom Metazoa; phylum Chordata; class Actinopteri; order Cyprinodontiformes; family Rivulidae; genus Austrofundulus; species Austrofundulus limnaeus. The sequence goes on from NW_013952874.1 coordinate 335,125, forward strand.
ACAAAAGAACAACAGTTTTTAACTTTGGGCCACAGAGGGCCGCGGGACCGCATTGATTTTGAATAAGGTGCAATACACTTTCTTACCACTAGTAGCGGTAGTGCGCCACTCAGATGTTTAACAACTTTTTTAATATGTTGAAGAAGAACCTTGGAAACCGGCCGAGAATTGAAACCTATTTTCATTTAAATGTGGAAGGCAAAAATGAAGGTAACCCATCAAAAAACATCAAAGTTTGTCACTAATAAGAAGTGCAGCTTCTGTTTTTACCATGCAATATTTTAAAAGTTCAAAACATTATCAAATGCAGTTGCAGATACAACTATATTTTAATTTGCACTTTAAATTAAATGTGGTAGTTTATTATTAACCATTTTGAATGTGTTTTAATGACATTTTAAACTTGTCAAAAAGCTGTTGTTGTTTGTCAGTAATATGAAAAGTGCTTCTGGTTGCAAAAGTTTAAAAAGACTATATTTTCATTTGTACTTTATCAAATTTATTTTTGCATATTTTTTTATTTGAAACGTTTACATTAAACATTTTTAATTTACTTATTTTATGCCCACATTTTTTTTAATTGTCTATTTTTGTTATTGTTTATGTTAAAAATTGGTGGTCCAACGAATATCAGTGTGTGACCTTTTGTTTTTGGTGGCGACTTTTCTTTTGGCCAGGCAGTGTAATTAATGGTTAATAAAGTGGATTTTGCATGTGTCCTCTTTAAAGTAGATATGTCAACATTTCACAGTTCAATCTTTTTAAATGTTTGAATATGCATTTTCTTTAAGTTAACAGTGATTACAGCAAGATGTAATATTTACAAAAGGTTTTTATGTAGAAGAGTATACTGTGTACATTCCCTTAAAGTACACACTGCATTGTTCTCTAATGAATTGTTCAAGTTGTAAGAAGATTCTAACCTGCAGCATTCAGATTAAAGACTAACGGTGTAAATACCTTTCTATCCAACCAGGATCACAGTGCTTTACACTGACTCATTGACCCATTCACACTGCACTCTACTAAGTCCYAAACACTGTTATTTTATTATTTTTTATTTAAAAGGTGTAAAGATTTTCTCCTAAGCTGCAGGTTGACATGCTGACCTAAAATATTTTGGTTTCTTACCTTCAGTTTTGCCGCTTCCTTTTCATCTCCTGCAAACAAAGATGTCTCATCAAAATGCAACGGAAAAGATCTGAAAGAGCAAACAGAATGAGCAAGGTCAGAAAAACAAACACAAAACAGCTCCAGATTTATTTACTGGTTTCATAACAGAACAACAATAGAAGAGAATCAAATAATGGCTCATTTTATCAGTCTGTTTTCCACATTCACTGTGGTTTTGTTCAGGTTTGAAGTAATTTAATGTAGTGATGGACAAATAAACACTGCATAGATATGTCTTAGTATAGTTAAGTATAATGTGTATATTATTATTTTTCTGTATATTGTGTGTAAATTATATCTAAAGTATCTGTATACCGTCAATACTAGAGACACGAACAGCCGGAAACAATTCTTTGTGTGTCAACATACTTGGCCAATAAAGCTGATTCTGATTAAGTCTCATGAAGCGCTGAGGCTCTCCACCTCATAGACTTGAATAAAAACACTAGAATGAGCCCCACCCATACCGTCCACTGTAGTGTCTGTGACAGCATGGAGGAGCAGAAACAGACCAAACAGGGCAACAGCTCACAGCCTCCATAGACTAATAGATAAACAGCAGCTGAACTGGATCTGTTTCACAGATTATCCGTCATGTTTTTACAATAAATAAATAACTGTTAATTTAATTCAACAATCATGTAAAACAGCAGATACATACCAGAAAATTATATAATTTATAAATAACAATGATCTAAACCAGACCTGAAGTCAGCCTGTAACTTATGGTGCGTTCACACCGAACGCGATTTCAGCGTCAAAATCGCAGCCAACGCTGAAGTTTGAAGCTTGTGCACTTTGAGGTCAGACGCA
>NW_013952874.1:338110-346358 GCF_001266775.1 Austrofundulus limnaeus
TATTATGGTACCATAATATGGCACAATTGTTATGCTTGTTTGTCTTTGTGTCTATGGTGTATAATGATGTGATTGTGATGCTGTATTTCTGAGTGTTTTATGTGCTGCAGAACAGGAACCTGCTGTAAAACAGCAATTATGCTGAGTCAGGCTTGATTTTTAGTAATCTTTTCCTGTTAAATCAATAAATCAAATCAATCAATTTTTGATTAAAGCAAAGAAAAAATAAAGACTTTTTTCTGTTTCAGCGAGCAAACTAGCATTAAAAAGCAAATTGCACACAGCCTCAGGTTTATAAGGCAGCAAACACCATCTAGACACAACAGCCCATAAATGCATTTTTTTGAACATAAATGATAAAACTGTGGTTTTAGAAAGCTTGATTTGAATGTTCTGATCTAATAAAAAGCTTCCAAACATTCAGAAGTTTGAAGCTGGGAAGTGAAGCGGTGAGGATGTTCGAGCTCATTGGTGACGTGACAGTGATAGCTCTGACACRGTGTTATGAATCACTCTGCTTCAGGAAGTATAACACAGGCTCTGAAGCTTCAGCATCATTTGACCATCACCAGTTTAAAGTCAACTCACATCTCATTGTTAGACATAGATTTTAAAACAAAACCAGAWCCATTAAAAAGAAATGAAAACGGTAATAACCAAATTTGCTCACACTCCAACATCAGGCCAATTTAGACTCACCAATTAATTTAATACACAATTTTTTTAGATAAACATGGAGAAAAACAAATGTCATGATTTGAACCTGGAGCCTATTTGTGAGCGACGCATACATGCATACTGCACTCAGGCTCAATGACTACATTTACAGCCATGACCACTAAAGGTTTGCATCTTTCCACTGACATCCACGCAGCTCTGCAGCCCACCATCATCAGGAAAATTAATTGTTTTTAAACCAATTTTCCTGCAAGTTCCAACTTTTATAAAGATGATGTGTCATGACAATAGGGACATCCTGTTGGAAACACAACAAACTGTATCAGCTTAGCTTAATAGGAAAATTGTTTATAAATTGTATCAAATTAATATCAGCTCAGATCTGGCACATTGAACTGCCAACAAAATAAGAAAAACATAGAATAGAGGTTAAGACTGAAGCTGCAAAAATGTATAAAATAAGTAAACTAAACTGAGAATTGGACAACTAAAGGAGCATCTGTGTGTAAGCAGTTTTATTTTCTATTGCTAGGCTGACCTGGCCAGCTGCAGGATGTCCAGCAGCATCTCTTTGTTCCTCTGGTCGTCCTCTGCTCGGCCGGTGAACAGCTGGAAGGACCTCTGCTGGAAGAAGGGCAGAGACTTGGCCAGCGCTCGCAGCTCGATCAGGTACAGGAAGTAGAGGTTGCGGAGCCTCTTGGGCCCCTCGCCGGCCGTCAGCTCCGAGTCAAAACGTTGCCTGAACTCTGACACGTTGTGACCCCACTTCTTCTGAAACCAACTATCTGAAGCAGAGGAACGGTCAACATGAAGAAAGGATGTACCCCAATCCCAGGAGGAGTGGTACAGCAGTGTGAGAACCTCACCATCCAGGAGGTACCTGGCACTCAGGTGAACGTTGATGCTGGCGTGGAGGCCAGAAATGAGGCGGTAGAACGCTCTCTTTTCCACACACTGACCTGAGAGAGAAACAAATCAACTTTGAATCTGAGCAAAACTCCACAACGTCTGCAGGGGGAGAGCAGCCTACCTTCCAGCCAGCTGTAGAAGGTCCTCGCTGAGAAAACAAAAGGAATCAATCAGACCCATCAGTGCGATATCAGTTACGTCTTTATAGGACAGAAGGCAACATTAAAGATGGCTGACCTTCACTTCCTGAACTGCTCTGATAGGAGTTGGGAACAAGTGGTCGCTTGACGGTGAACGGTCTGTGTGTGGAACATGAGGGGGAAAAGTTCTGTTATAGTCAGTTTTATYATCTTTTCCTCATCATCACATTAGAAAATATTAATAAGTAAACTTCACATCTTAAAATGTCATAACAACAACAGTTTCCAGTACAATATTTGAGTCTCACCAGGACAACTTGCCAGGTACCGATACTCACACTACACCCATCCAAAATGGCAGGACCGGTCACTGTTTTGGCATTTTTACTGCTAAAAATGATAGTCCAACTACAAGTAATGGTTTTTAGAGAGAAGAAAGCACATGAACCAGGGGAGACTTATACACCAGCGTATGAGCCTTCTTCTAAAAGTTCAGGTTGTCAGACTAATTTAAATGCATTACCACCACCATTAGACTGGAAGGTGCTCAGTGGACATTGCTATATTTCTGCCTTTTAATTCAAAACATCACATACAGCGATGGATTGTGAGTAATACAATAGCGTACTGAAGTCTGCTTGGATGCAGGTTTAGCCAAAGGGTGGATCAAGGGTGCAAAGGGGACAGGGTGAAAGACCACTTAAGACAATTGGGACACACTACAAACTCAAACCCTTCAGCGGGAACACATATTTGATGTACATAGGGGTGGAGGTGTCAGTATTAGAACCAGGCCTTTGTCAGCTATAAAACTGACTATTGCTATTGTTTGTTTATCTTGAATTTCACTATTATCATTGCCACACAAATGCATAACCTGAGACAGACAAACTCAAGTTTTAAGTTAATTTGTAAGCAACTGGAAAAACTTTAAAACTATATTCTGAATTGTGTGACATGTAAATAACAACAACAACAACAGCGCAAGAGTCTTTTCAACATTGCTCAAAACTAATCATCGCCTTTAGGTGCAGCCTTTGCCACCATCACACCCTGYCACCATTGAGTCTTTCACAAATAAGTATTTCAGACACAACCCTTTAATTATTTCTCATCTCTCTGACTGCAGTTTGTTTGTTTTGATCTCTTAAGCCCCAAGGGGGTTTTCTTGAAGTTTTTTCTCAAAATACCATGCTGAAATGAGAGTATCTCCGCATTTTTAAAGTCTACTTAAATAATCTTGGTATGAAAATAAAGCTAAATATTGGGAGCTTTTATTAAAAGTGTAAGTATTAAAACAGCTGCTGTGGTTTTAGAGATATTGGGGATGGAACATAATTTATTTAGTTTTTTCCCCCTCCCGTCAGAATAATTTTTGCATTAGACAGTATATAACCTATTTAAAACCATAATGAATCAGGCTAAAAACTCTTGAAAACCATAAATCCACTTGTGGACATTACCTGTGCAAAGATTCATGCWGCTAAAATTAACTGGAGCAAAGTTACAGAGGTTTTAGTAAAGAAATAATTTTGTATTTTGTCATTCTGCACAGGACAGATCATGTAGGTACCATTAATAAATATTAGTAAATTATGTTTTAATTGCAAAAGTGATTTATTTTTTCTTACCTGCCTGAAAAGACTTGTTATTGAATGTTTGCTCTTTTGAAACATTATCCAAACATTTATTTGTCACCATATATATTATATAAAAATAATGAGAAATTATATTTGACTTGGATCATATTCACTCAAAATCAAGTGAAAAAAAAACTTTCAACACACTTTACAACATATTTAGGTATCTACTTTGACTTGCTTTAAAAAAATAACATAGATTTGCTTGAATATATTTACACATTTGCAATTACGCCATTTTGTACAGTTTGTTTACTTTCTGATTCAACTGCTTGACGTTCGAACTGTTTGGTGAAACTTTTAACCAAGATTCTTAGGTTTCTTTTGATACCAAACATGTCCAGGTTCAACTGACAGATCTTAAGTTAAAAGAATTTAAAGGAAATAGAAAACAGAAAAACTGTTTTGCATGGGGCTCAAGAGGTTAAAGTCATTCACCTCTGATCCATCCCCTCTCTGTTCTGGTGTTCCACACGGCTCCGTCCTCAGCCCCCTCTTTTTATCATCTAACTCTTTCCTATTAGTAACATCTTAAAAAATATCCAAATCCACTGTTCCATGGACCGCTGCATTCCGGTTCACTCTTTAACCTAGATTACTGTAACTCCCTTCCACAAATGTCTGACTGCAAATCTGTCCTGTTTTTGTACTCAGCTCAGGATTATTAAACTCATCTTAAGACCAGATGACTTCAACGTTCTAAAACATAAAACTGCATCTTCTCCTCACTATGRCTGCTCCTCACTTTACATGTACAATATAAAGATATGAAGGTGTGTCATCTGTGTTCAGAGTTACTTGAAGCAGTTYTCCTCGTAGATGCTGTTCCAGATCTGCCAGGCCTCTGGTCCTTTGTAGCCCGTGTAGCGCTCAGGGTTCAGCAGCAGGTCGACATACTGGGAGTCAGGTGACTGCTCATCTGGAAAACAGCAACACTTTAAGCCACGATGATGTCACCCATTTGTAAAAGCCCTGTCACGTGATAACATTTTAGATAACTTATTCTAACTTATGAATTGTTTTAATGTCTAAATTACTAATAATAGTGAGATATTTGATCAGTTTGTTAGTATGTCCACACCTAAAAAGGATTTCCAGTTGATTTTTTGATTCCATCTTCAATGTAGATGTCTTTAAAACTTTTACAAGTAGGCATAAGTTGTCTAAAAACAACGATGACAGTGAAATTTGTAGAAGAGCAGAAAGACCTGAAAGCTTAAATAATTAGAAAATAAAAGTTTGAATAAATTGTACTCTCTTATCCATATTTACATATTTTTGAAAAAATAAAATTACTTTTACTCTGCGAAAGCAGATCTATTGTGGAAAAACCGATGCATTTTATTATTATTTACTCATTTCCACTTCTCTTTCCAAAAAACATTTAATTTATAATAATTTCCCCCCAACATTTCAATAAATGCATAAAAATTTAATCTGACTATATGGCCTCTTTTTAAAATCATTTCAAATATGTTGCTAAAATAAAAACTCCTGAGCTATTTTTCAATAACCTCTTAGGATTGTGCAAAGAAAAGACTTTTCTCTAATCTCAACTTTGTACACATTTTGTAATTAAAGAGGTAATCTTTTTATTTGCTGTAATTGATGAATTGAACGGTACCGTCAACGACACAGAACCTCTCGGCTTCATCGTCATGTTTGCTCCAGTTCAGCAAAGCCTTTCGAGTCTCGTCACTGAAAAACAAAGAAAAAGATTCAGTTTGACTCAGTGGAGTCAGTGTCACTGAACATGTCAGAGAAACACAACAATCYGTTTATGATGTAGGTTTTTTTTATTTGATTTATGATTTATTCCAGACATGTCAAATTCATTACATAAAGCATAGTCTGAATCTATATGTCTCAATACCCTTTCACATATCTACACGTGTTTAGAYAACCAAAACCTCTTGTAGCCTCTTGTAAAATAAATAAAATATGAAACCACTTAGACTAATTATACACAAATAAACCCATAAAATAAATATACACCCGATGTGCACACACTTATCTGTGTACACCGACCCAAATACATACACTCACATGAAGCACATAAATCCCATGTCTGAAAAGGAGTAGGAAGAAGTAAAACTTATTTAGTCCTACCCCTATTCACCACTTCATCTGGTTTTCAGTCTTATCAGTTTGTGATGAAAAACAAAACAAACAAAAAATATACACGTATAAAATAATACATAAGGTAATCCAATATTATTCTAATACTAAATTTTAAATTATAAATTCACATCCAGCTACACACTAATACTTATACACACATTTACATGCAGATACACAGCAGGTTTAAAAAGAGTAATCTACAATCTCTAGATTATAACAATCTGTACCTATAATTATTTACCCAACACCACTCCAACTATTCTTCACAACCATAAAAACACACAGTGGTTACATTCTTACATAGACTCTTATAAAAGTGAACGTTTGCAACTAGAAATGTTTTTAAATCAATTAAGACTCACCTCAAAGAGACGTCTACGGCTCCGAGATGTTTCGCCTGTTCGCATTCTTTCGACTGCTCATTGGCCTCAGCTGAGTACTGAAGGTTGAAACAAATAGAAGAACAGAAACAGCCTTTATTGTCCCGCAGCAGCAGATACACACATCAATCCACAGAAACAGATCCAAAATAAAAATAAGAATAAGAATTACTGTACTGGACTATCAAGATGAAATTAGATAAAAATTAAAATAAAAGCAAGATACCGTGCAGAAAAACACAAAATTACAGGAAAAAACAGTCATGACAGACTCATAATTCGAGTATACGTATCATAACACGTAAATAATGTTAATGAAAGCAGGTGTAGGTGCATTACTTTACTGTTTTAACGAAAGAGCAAATGTTTAATTGTAATAAAACTATTCCAACCTCCCATGAAGTTTTAATAATCTTACATCTGTTGGTATTTCCACAATAACAAGTCCTTTCTAAAGCTGGGCTCAGCACTAAAAAAAAAAAAAAAMAAAACGTTGGACAAACCTCAGGGCTATCAGGATCTGATGTGACTCACCTTGTTGTGGGAGGAGGAGGACCGGAGGCCCTCAGGCACCTCGTTCTGTGAGGAGACAGTTTTAATCAGTTTCATGTGAGTTTTCCTTCAACCTGCACCTGATATAAACTGATGTATCTGAATTACAAGTGAAACAAAAGATTTCTGCTACAGTGACTGAATTCATGATCAAACTGGGACTGAAAATACGTCACAGTGATGTGACGGGACCAAACACATTCACAGGATTCAAACTAGAACGTACTTTAAGGTTTAAATTGGTTAATTTAAAACATATTGTTGAGCTGCAGGTCTCCTTTCAGCACTCATTTCTCTAGATTTAATTTAAAGAAGTGTAATCCTTTAAAGAGATCTTGCTCAGCAGTCCTTTAGGCTTTTTAAAAAATCTTTCAATCTAGAACCGACTCATTTTCACAGAAATGTTTGGTTCTTTAAGCCACATCACTCTGATGTTTGGATCATTTAGGCGTAAAAACATTTGTCGCCTCATTACAGACAACCTTAACAATTTGAATCTGAACTGTTAGCCTCTTTGTCACTAGCAGCCTGTCACAAAAATACAATTTCTTTAGCTGAATTATAAGTGTAAATTAGATATATGCTTAGCTTGCAGTTTTTGTACATTTGATTGCATTAAGTTTTTTTGTTTCATTTTTTTCTTTGTTTGTTTTATGAACTAATATTTGTATAATGATTGTATTACCAAGTTTATTGTCATGTCATTGTGATGCTATTGTTAACATGATGTTTTTATGAGGACCCCAGGAAGAATGGTTATTGCTGAGGTAATAACTAATGGGCGTCATTAATAAACTAAACTAAACTACTAACACGGTGAAAGTCTGGTGTCACTTGCTTCAGGGCTGGTCTTGTGGGAACTATCTGTTGCTCTTTAGGACTCACCCTGTTGGTGCAAACATTTTATTTTTTATCCATTAATCCATTAAAATTAGTTATTTTTGGTATTCTTTAATACAGTGGTCCCCTAGCTTTTCAGCTTTTGACCCACAAAATAAAAGCAGCAGAGACCTGTGCCCTCAGCTGTTGTCAGTTCATAAACATTGTTTTCACGGCAAATAAATAGCTTATTACATTATTTTTGTCCATTTTAAGTACACTGTTATAATTTTGTAACAGCAAAGGCTAAAAATGTTTGTCATTTTTTTAGTGTAATTAATTCAAAAAATGTTTTAAAGGACCCCACTGTGGGTCCTGACCCCAACTTTTATACAATTAACTTAAAGGGATCCCCGATTTGTTGTAACATTAGACTTTATTTGATAAACATATATTTTAACTGTAAAATAAAGACTGTAAAAATATTGTAGCCTGTTTAGTTTTTATACTTTTTAAACTAAAAGTTTAAAATATATATTACACGGACGGGGCCATTATATTTACACACAAAGCATTCTGGGTAAATGATGACATCAACTAGGTCATCGGTGCGAGGCTGCTAGCGAGCTATATCCACCCTGAAGGTTAATCTTGGACAATATCTGACGATCGGCTCTTTTAAATGAAACCAGAGAGCGTTGACGTGGATGGAACAGAGCTGCTTCATGGAAGAAGAACCACAGTTTAGCCTGTTAGCTTGAGCGTTAGCCCCAACGCTGTTACCTTATATGTATTAACCTGGCACTAGTGCAACAAACAATCTAAATTGAGGTCCTCCATCCATATTTTCAGTTAGGCTGAGTCATTTTTACCTTCTCCTCTCTGTCAGCGCTCTTTGGTTTCATTTAAAAGAGCTGATCGTCAGATATTGTCCAAGATTAACCTTCAGGGTGGATATAGCTCACTAGCAGCCTCCCGCCGATGACCTAGTTGATGTCATCATTTACCC
>NW_013952874.1:347121-351232 GCF_001266775.1 Austrofundulus limnaeus
TTTCTGGAAAACAATAATTTTTTACATTTAGGCACTCCTGCAATAGTCACACTTTTTCTGTTACAAACTGACTCCRGCCCCCCACCAGAGAAGGGAAAAGTTATGTGACCCTTACAGGAAAAGGTTTGGGGACCCCTGCTTTAGGGAGTGAGACAAGGAGTTATTGAGGAGTATTCAGAAGCAGCTCAAAGTTATGGAGCTATTTGGGTCTCAATACAAAGTCGATATCAGAGACAGCAAACAGGTTTATAGAAGGAAGCTGGAGAGTGAAGTGCAGAGGAACAATATCAGAGATGTGTGGTCGGGGATGAAGAAGATCACAGGCTTCAAGCAAAAGGAGAATTGGATGGATGGAAGTCTGGACGGAGCAAACGAGCTGAACACATTCTTCAACAGGTTCAGCTCAGGAACAAGCTCATCCTCCTCCTCTCCTGGCCCCAGCCAAACAGACATCTCTTTCAAAATCACAAAACCAAACATTCAACATTTGTTTGAATAACTGTCAAGAAGTCATGACATTTAAAAACAAGAGAATCAGACAAAAATAAACAATTGATAAAATGCAATTTTAAGGAAAAATTATAATAAAGTGATAGACTTGGAATTTACTGTTTTTGTTCTTGTCTTTTGTCTGCTTAAAAACAGGCAGAAACAAAGTCAGAGGTTTTTTATGTGTGTGGAAAGAAGACAAATAGTCCAGTGTCTCCAAATTTAAGAAAAACAGTTTTTTTTTTATGTGTAAACATTGTCAGGATGACTGAAACAACTTCAAGGAGGTAAGAGTCACACTGATCATGCCACTCATGAAAGAAAACTATAATCTAGAAATAAATCTCAACAAAGAACCTGTAATAAAATTCCTCACAGTCCCTGAAGCCAAAATGCTTCTTGATTGAGCACATGATGGAAACAGGACATCTATTTGGTATGATTTTCAGATTGATGTAAAACCTTTACATCACATATAAATCTGATCAGTTGTTGATATTTAACAACCTCAACTTTACCAGTAATGACCTTTAACACATTAAAGGTCATATTTTACTGTCCAGAATGAAATTCCAGAAACAAAATCACTTTCACATCTTAAGTTTATTAAAACACACACATGCATTTATTTTCAAATTTGGTAAAAACTTCAACTAAACGTGGAAGGCTTCAGGGTGTGGAGAGATTTGAACATTTTGACATGTAGTGAGAGCAAACCATCAGTCAGAAGCATCTGGTTCAGATCAGGTGCAGAGTGCAGGACAGAAATGTGTCAACCTAAATGTAATGAAGCAGCTGATCTGCAGTCCTGATGCATCTCACTAATCCAGGTAAAAAATCAAAAAGAAAAAAAATTGTATAGGTCTTCTGGACGGGTTCTTCTTTAATGAAACGTTTCGTCTCTCCTCCAAGAGACTTCTTCAGTCTGAGAGTTTCAGGCAAAATTCAGGATTTTAAGTCCTGCACACACACGACAGGCCCTGGAGCAGTGTGGTTANTGTGTGTGTGTGTGTGTGTGTGTGTGTGTGTGTGTGTGTGTGTGTGTACGCTCTGTAAAACCTTGTAAAACCTGAAGTAGTCCGACTCCAGGAGAGTTTGAAGTTTAGGGAAAAGCTGGTCGTTGTTGAAGCGGTCCAGGGTCTCCACGTCACAGGCACAGTCGTCCAGGTCACCTGTGACCTTAGTGAGACAGAAACACGTATGAGGAACCCTGAGAGTGTGACATTTATTTATTAACCTTTATTTAACCAAAGGTGAATGTTTCTTGTGTTACACCTAGTTTCATCATTTAGTATCCAGAGTTGTAAAGTAACTAAGTACAAATACTTTGTTACTGTACTCAAGTAGAAATTTTGGTTATCTGTACTTTACTTGAGCAATAAATAATTTTCAGCCTATTTTTTTACCTCTACTCCTTACATTTTTAAAAAGGTAAGAAGTAGAAAGTCATTCCTCCTTTATTACGGCTCCTTACTGGGTTTTTTTTTTTAAATACTACCCTGATAAACTGCACCAGGATAAAGTGAATTTAATTGTGGTTGGATGAGAATCATAAATATTTACAATTCTGGACACTGTATAAACAATCCATCACAGCTGCACACCTTTAAAAAATGTCCTTTTTTAGAGAGGTCATCTCCCAATAAATGTATTTTGGAAAATTTATACCACTCACTTTTACTCAATACTTTTAGTTTTGATACTTTAGTACTTTTCATGTCAGAAATTTACTTTTAATACTTAAGTACAAAATAAATCTGATACTTTAGGACTTTTACTAAAGTAATATTCTTAGAGGAGACTTTAACTTTTACTTTTTGATTAAGTTCCTGATGCAACATGTTCAGCCTAACTTTCTGCTGATTTCTGATGAAGTAGCATTTTGTTTGGTTTATGTTCATAAGAAAAGACAAAATAGTATTTATAATCGAGACAAGGTAAAGTCACAGAAATAAAATGTTAGGCTTGTCCTCGTTCAGCTTCCGTAGAGTGTTCATCTAAAATAACCTGAAGATGGATTTAAAACTAACAAATTTTCAAACCAAGCGTTCATCACATCTACATTTTTTATGAGTTTAAGTTATATTAAAATAACAAATCGTGGGAAAGGCGGAGGATGATAAACTCACCTGACAGAAACACCTGCCGTGAGCAGACCCGAACATATGGAGGAGGAGGAAGACCACCAGCTTCATGACGACCTTTACGTTTTATTCTTTTTGGTAATTTAAGCTTTAAGCCCGCTCTCTGTTCGTAAATGAGTTAAAATGAGAAAATCCAAACTGTCAGTGACTACAGCTGTGAGAAGGCGGTGATCCGGTGTGAGCTGTCACTTCCTGGTTTCCTAATTTCCCATCCGCTACGTGCCGTGCGTGTCATTGTACGTGACCGTCCGCACGCTGTTGCCTACTGGCGCTGACGAGCCGTAGGGCCGCCATCTTGGAAAGGTCGCCCGCTCCACTCAGTGATCAGTTTAACAGGCGCAGTGAAGTAACTCGATGAATGCGAAACTGATTTTCACACTTTTTTGTTGCAAACCTTTTACATACAGCTAACATAGCTACATGTTCATGCTTATTTAGATATTTTAGGGGGCTTAACAGTAATACAATAAATATTCTAATGTGATGTTTGAAAAGTAAAACAGGTGTGTTGGAGCAGAGAAATAAGTCAAATATGCAGCGCTGCGGCCCTTGAGGACCAGGATTGCTCACCCCTGGTGTAAGAGAATGATAAAAGTTGGCCTGTTGAAAAAAAAAAAGGAAATATTATAATACATATTTAAATTAATTGTTGCTCAAGAATGAGTTACTGTTTTTTTTTTAATTAGATAATTATTGTTTAAATTTATTTTTTTGGAAAAAGGGGGCAAATATATATTTTTTCTTTTTCTGCTGCCTTTTTATTTGTGATTTGTATGTTTTATAAATAATTGGTGTTGTTTTCTTTTAAATAAAAAAAGTTCACTGAGTGTGAAATAATTTATTGTCCATTACAAAACTCCTGTGGCAGTTTCCCCCTCAGGTTGCAGTGAGACCCACTGAGACAGAGCTGACAACCGCTTACAATCAAGAGAGAGCGGGAAAGAAGGAAAACATGAATCAAGAATTTGTAAACTCAATCTTAGGCTTTTGACTTCACAACAAACCAACTCCAAAAACGCAGCAGAAACTGGTGATCGTGGAGCTCACAATGTATTTGTGTGTGTTGAAGAAAAAAAGACCCTTTAGGGCAGTGGTCCCCAAACTACGGCCCGTGGGCCAGATCTGGCCCGCCTCCCCATTTGGTCCGGCCCCCAGAACAATACCAGAAAGCATTTAGTTTTTTTTTCATATWTGTGTATTTGTATTTGAGTGTAAAAGTTGGACTTTTGCAATAAAATAATCCTTAGTTATGAACTATTTTCATTATTAACTATTATTAGTTAGTAACTATTTCATACATACACGCACACATTCTGTTCCACCCTTCTGCAGTCTGTGCCCCTATCTGACAACCCCCAGAAAAAAATCCTAACCCCGCCCCTCTCAAAGAGAGAATGGAATAATGGCGAAAAGATTAGGAAAGTGAAAAACTGATTCAGAATGCAGGGCATTTAAGCTGCAGGGGACAAACGATTATT
>NW_013952874.1:352120-355672 GCF_001266775.1 Austrofundulus limnaeus
CAGTTACCAAACTAAAAAATGCAGCAGGTCTGACATCCCTCTCACTCTTGCAGCACTTCTGTTCCCAAATAATCCCTAAAGCTTGTCTCCATCCAGTCAACCCTGCTTGTTCTTTCTCTTCTTCACCTCCTGCTCTTATAGGAACCTAATGTTAATCCTTCAGTACCTTTATTCCTTTTAGCTTCACTATCCCACCCTCCTTTCTCTGATGCATACACGTATTCTGTATCTCTTCTCACTTTCATTCCTCTTTTCTCTAGAGCAGTGGTTCTCAACCGTGGTCCTCGGGGATCCTGCATGTTTTAGTTGTTTCCCTGCTCTTCAGCAGGTCTTTAAGTCCTGCAGAAGCCTGTCAATCACGCATTCATTTAAATCAGGTGTGCCAAAACAGGGAAACAACTGAAACATGCAGAACCCCTGCTCTATAGCATGCCTTCACCTCTGCAGACTGTCTTCCACCTGCTCTCCTCTCTCACTGCAGATCACATTGAAGTTAAATGAATGAAATAAAAAATAGAATTATATACAGCATATACGTGACTGTGTGTGTGTGGGTGGGGGTCATGTTTAGGACCAAGGTGTGAGTTTAGGTTAGTTTTAGGGTCAGGTTGGTACCTGTGAGGTTAATTTTAGGGTAAATGGTCAGGGTTAGGATATAAAATTACCAAAAAATGAATGGACGTCAATGGRAAGTCCCCACAAGGATAGAGAAGCATGGTATTAGGTGTGTGTATGTGTGTGTACATTTYAATACATAGMATACCTTTTCCACAGAATGCTATGTATTAAAATATATTTGCTCTGTGTTTACAGCAAACTAATGCTCACATACTTAATATTTTTGAAGTTACAACACAACTTTTTTCTCATCATAAGTTTCTGACACAACTAGAGCACGAGTRCAGAGAAGTGAAGCAGTGTGTGGCTGTGTGACAGATTGCCACACTCACTCTGTGTTGTGTGTGACGTTGTGTTGTTGAGGCTCCGAGTAGGAGAGGACTCCATCTCCTTTCTGCTTCTCCCTGGCTCTCCTCCTTCRCTCCCGCTCCACCTCCTCAGCATCCTCCTGGCTCCGCTGCTCGGTCACCCTGAAGTCAGCAAGAACACCAGGCTGTCACTTTGCACCTTTGTCACTTTTATAGACGTGTTAAATTGGGTTGTGATGAGTTTTTAATTATTATTATTATTTTCTTTTTTCTTTTTTTTTTTACAAAAACAGTTTTGTGAAGCAGCTGCACATACCGGTTCATCTTTATGCTGGCTCAGACAGTCCCTTAAAGTGTTTTGTGAAAGAGCCTGTTCAAAAAAATGTGAGAATTTTTTTTGGTGACAAAATTCTCAGTTTTGTCTGGTCAATAAGTCAAAACTCCAGGTTAGGTCTTAGAATTGAAAAGGGAGACTTTAACTGCATGTGTGTACGCCTGAGATGTACATTTTGGTGCTTGCATCAATCCATACATTCAAAACACAGATATATTTTTGTGCCCTTTGTGTATTTAAACCATCATCTGATAAGCAGTTCTGATTTCTATTTAAATTAAACTCTTTAGGATCACATTTTAAAAACGCATTGCATGACAATTTCTTACAAGATTTTTCTTAAATCTCATCGTCTTTTAGTCTCTGCTTTAGTTTCCAGTGGGCTGAAGTGAGTAACAACAAATGCTTTTATTGTCTGAGCACATCTGGAGGAGCTTCAGCCAGCYGCTGAGCTMATTCACRTCATCTCWACCTCTKGAGAAAAAAGACACACGGAGGAGATGAGGAGGAGGAATGACAGACTGACAGCAAAATATTTTACTTCCTGAATTGTGGGTCATGATACACGATATAAAGGCTCTGAAATCATCTCAGAAAAAAATTTAAATTAAAGTCAATGTGGTATTTTTCAGTTTTTGCCTTAYGCTAACATAGATGAAAAACAATATTCTGGTTGAAGTTTGCTTTGCTTTTTCCTTGTTTTAAGTATTTTGTAAGAAAGGTTTCTGCTGGAGTTGCTTTCTGCTTTTGTTATTTTGTGAACTTCCCGTGCGTGATTATGGTTTGCAGACAATTCAGAAAAGTCCCAATGGAAGATTTTAAAACTGATGACTCRAGGTTTAAATCAAAGGCATGCATGTCACCTGCCTCTTTGCATGCATGGGTTTTTCAAACAAAGATTTTGCTCTCAGTCTGTTGTGAGTAACTCTCAGTTACTGCCACACCAAATTTAAAGTCAATATCTGTAAAAATGACTGAGCTRCAGAAAGTTTTGTGTTTTTTAATGTGGTGGCCATCTTGAATTTAGTTGTCAGTTCTTCATGTATTTCCAGTGATTACTTTCTGGGAGTTTCAATWAAACGTGCGCTCACAGACACAGGGTAATACATGACTGCTCACCTTTCATGGTGGCAGTATCRTTACAGAACTAAAACAACTTATCAAGACTGTTGATTTACAGTAAGAGAAAAAAAATGAAACAAAAACATATTTTGTCTTTTGAATCGACCCACTCTGAGTMAGTTCAGCACAAAACATTAGAAAATGATGAATTTTTCGCATCATGTCAATGACTTAATCTATCAGCCTGGAAAACATTAATGTGCATGAGGAAAATCCATTTTTACAGAGAAATAAAATATCTTTGGTTAAGAACTTGAACATAATACACTCTGAGATCATTATTCTGTGGGAAGGTGACCTACATAAGGCTTAGAGATTTATTGAGGCCATATTGGCAGCAGTGAGTCTCTGAGACAGGGCTGCTATGGCTCCTCAGTCAGGTCCATTCCGTGGGGGTGAACGGGTCAAGGATTTGATTTGATCTGGGTCTTGTCACAGCTGCCTGACATGTTATTTAACCCTCTGATACAGAAATGTATTTATGGTTTTCAGAGATCCACTGCACTCAGGTTTTCATTATATGCATTTTTTTTAAATCCTGGCACAGTGAAATCAGGTTGATATCTGTTTTTTAATGATTTGGCCAATTGTGCCAAAATTGTGCACTTATGATCCAAATCCTCACCCCTGATTTAGGACTCATGAGTCCAAAGTCTCAATAAACCCAGATCACGTGTCCTCTGGCAGAGAACTGCTAGTCCTCAGGTTTGTGGGCTTACTGTAAAAATCCCAGAAAACCCTGCAGACTCAGATGAGTCAGGTCACTGATGGGGTAAAAAAAAGTTAATGGAAATACTGCTGACTCAGATGGGCTGGGTCCCTGATTCGAGTTAAAGACTCACTGGCCTTAGCTTTCTAAAAGCTCAGGTCTATGCGGGATTCCATCTGTGATTTCTGACCAGCCAGAGGCAGCAGAAAAACAAACTGGTGTCGCACGCGCTTCGGATGTTATCATCCATTAAATGGATGCTAGTCGTTATCAGTCCCATTGAATGGCTTCAGACTGTCAGCTGGCTAGTATAAGGCATAAAGCCACGAAGGTTAATTTTAGAGAAAATGACATGGACTACAATAAAGTAGATCATTGTTGCAGGGCCTACATAGGGCAATAGGCAGAGCACAGGGCGGGAGAGCAAGGATCGAGACCAGGCACAGGCAGCAAGAAAACAG
>NW_013952874.1:356672-360484 GCF_001266775.1 Austrofundulus limnaeus
TTCTTTTACTCTTCTTGTGATTACTGTTCTTATGTTTTCTATCTATTTTTTTTTACATTGAAGCTGACCGTTACCCACAATACTTTAAAGTTTACCAAACAGCTTGAAAATGTCCATCTGAATTTGGCCTGAATGTTTCAGCTCGACTCTTAGCCAGAACCTCTCCATCCAGTCAGTAAATGCTGCCAGCTGCGCCATAAAGCCGGCGTCTGGAGCAGGAAGGCCGGCTGTGTTGGTTCAGTTCACAAAGATGAGGRAATGGATTCAGAGTGAGTGACGTCAGGACAAAACACTCAGCTGCTAATCCAAGAAAATTTAAATTGATGCAGCCTGTTGGAGATGGAAGTAAACACAGTTCCTGGAGTAGGCCATTGTTTCAGAAAACAGATTGATGTGAAAGAAGGGTGGAAATTATGAATTAGCCAGATAGGAGAATTTTTGYAGTTTCTTWAAAAAAGTGAAAAAATATGTGTTTYATGTTTTACGAAGTTTGYAATGACTTCAGTAAAAGCCACTAAAGCTTATTTGTCAAAGTAGTTTATGTTTTCTTATTCTTTTCACACACCTAATAAATTGCACAAACTATTTTTCCATGTCCTCATTTGCTTAACTTTTACAATAGAGGACGAAACGCTGAGCTCATCTGTTCAAGCTTTCTCTGTGGTAAATCTTTAGAATGCTACAAAGAGCTCCTGAACCCAATTTATGTGTCTGAAGGTGTCAGAACGAGGCTCAGAGGAGACCCAGCAGCTGTCTGCATTTGTCTGAATCCATAAAAGAGAAAACAATCTGACAGAGCTCTGAGGTGAGCAAGTCTCCTGGAAACTCAAACCACTTGGATAAACAAGTCGCACAGGAAMAAATAACGGCCACAACTTTTTCTCTGGCATGCAACACCATCTGTTTCAGAGGAAGATGGATGGGTYAGGGTTCAGATTTCATGCATCGTTAAGTTTCTGCTTGGTCTCTCTTTTTTTTCACACTATTAATGATAAAACATGTTTTTCCTGTTTACTTTGTGTGCAAATGTTCTAAAATCCCAGACGATGTATAAAACATTAAACCATAACAAAAATAAAATGCAAAACATTTGCTACTTTCTTAATCACGTATTTTATTCAAAGTGGAACATGGTCTCAAATATTTAGACTGAGAAATTGTGCTAATAAAAAAGGCAATTTTGCNTGTTTTTAATTTATTTATTTTTTTATATTTTGAGATTTGTTTCTCAGGTTATATCTTAGTTATAACTTTCAGTGCATCTTTACAWATCATCGATACTTTACACTTTGCACAAATTTTATATTAAAGTTATATAATAAATGTTCTTCACAATATCAATAATCTTTCCCTGCATGTCAGCGCACCGTGTTTACTGAGCAGATCAGCAGCCCCTGTTCCTGGTATTTGTAATGTTGATAACAAAAGTTATTTAACCCTGAGGTCATATTTGGTGATAGTGTTGGACTGGATCTCACACGTGTTTCTGATTATCTGGGAGCAGGAGACACATCATTAGAAAACCCCTGTGGACAAACTTTAATTCCTTACAGTTTACTTAATATCACCACTAACAATAAATTATGTTTTATAATTATGACTCAGTAAAATKTACCAAAGTGTAAGAATACATGATTTAAGGTTGTGTTAAGTGTAGCTTATTGGTTTATTACTTGTTTTGTGTGATTAATGTTTTCTTAGTTAACAAAAACATTATTTTAGTTCATTTCTAGATAAAAGAGAGCTGAAGTGGAAAAGAAAGTGACATATTAAGCGAGAACTTATTTGAATTTAAATTCACATGATGARCCCGTTGGTTTCTCATAAATAATGACTTGGTGTGTATCTGAGAACATAAMCTGCCTTTCTTTTCTACCCCGATATAACAGTTTACAATTATAAATCTGCATAAATATTTAAATATTGGCTGARGTGTTGTACATCCTGTAGGACCAGCTGTCAACAACTGTATAAGTTGAAAGGAAAGTAAAATAAAAATTATTTTCCCCACAGCTGTAAACACACTCGTGATTTTTCTAGACTTCTGCAGAACTTACAGTTTGAAAGCTGCTTATATCAGTACTCAAGTGATGACCCTTTGCTCGTTCTGTGTGAAAGTGTTTCCTTTCTCACCTGATGAGGTTTTGCAGGAGCTGCTTGCTGGAGTTTCGTCGTTTGATGGACTCTGACATGGTGGTTCTGATCTTGGTCCTGTTTCTGATCTTGGTCSTGGTTCTGATCTTGGTTTTTGTTTGGGTTCTGTCGTCTCCGACCTCTTCTTCAGCTGCTCTCCTTTTCCCTCTTCCTCTGCCCTGCTGATTGTGTCGGCCTCTCCCTCTCTGGTTAGTGGCAGCTCTCTCCTCCCTACATGTGGTTCTCATTGAAACATTTTGACCCCCCCACCCCCCGAGCCNATTTGCTACTTTCTTAATCACGTATTTTATTCAAAGTGGAACATGGTCTCAAATATTTAGACTGAGAAATTGTGCTAATAAAAAAGGCAATTTTGCWTTAGACAAGGCRAAGGACCATGTCTCTCACTGCAAAGCATCGCCTCGTTTTAACAACAGCTAGCTGTAAACAGCTCAGAACTGAGGAGACCAGCTGCTGGAGATGAAAGTTGTCCTATTCTTGTAAATTATAAAAGGTCTCTGTACTTACATAGAGCCTTTCTATCCAACCGGGATACTCAAAGCTCTTCACTACAATCTGTGCCCTCATTTACCTATTCACACAGCACTCTATTATGTCTTTACAAAGCTACCAAGTACAAATCATGTATGGAGACTAATCAGTGCTGATCACATTCACACACTGATGGGACACACATCTAGTTTCTGAAAAATCCTGGGTCATCTACAGCTCTGCCAAATTTCATGTTGATTGGGGCAGCCATTTTTGTGCTGCGGTTGACCAAAAATCACTGGGAAAAAAACTGTATAAAAAAACCCTTTTTCAGATAAATTGGGGGTCCGATGGGGGGTGGGGGTACTAATTAGTGGACCTGATGGATAGAGCTTCATCAGAGCTAAACAACAAAAGAAATCTGAAGCTTCTATGTTTAACAGTTTCTGAGTTATAAGCATTTTTGCATGTCCAGACACCCCCTCTTTGAACGGAGCCCCCTCCTCAAATACGGGGTCTACCATTGGCTGGTGCAGTGTAGGTCAGACTCTTCTACAGTCCTGCCAAATTTCATGTTGATTGGTGCAGCCGTTGTTTTTTTTTGTTTGTTTGTTTGTTTTGTTTTTTTTTTGTTTTGTTTTGTTTTGTTTTTGCTACGGTTGACCAAATATCTCTGGAGGAAAAAAAAACAATAAAAATAAACAGTTCGAAAACAATATGACTCCCGCTTACGCTTCGCATGCGGGGGTCATAATAATACAAAAAAATGCTGTGATTTATAAAGATTATTAAATAAGAGAATTAACAAATTGTTCCAATGAACTTCAAAGGTTTCTCTGAAAACCAGAGAGAAATATTTGAAAGATTTGTGCAGTCAGACAAAAAAATTATTAAAACTTTTAGAGAATAAAAAATATTTAACGTGTGTGTGTACTTGTTTTTACTACAGAGTGAGGACCATAGTTACTATCAAAGTGAGATCTTTGATTTAAAGTGAGGACCTCTTCAATGTCCTCACTTTATTTGCAGCTCTGCTGTGCTTTGCTAGTTTGTCTGTCTTGTTTTACATTCAAAACAAGACAGTTTACCTTTAATTCCTCATTGAGTGCTTCAACGATTGGATTTAGTGACATCTGCTGGTGAGTTAGCCTGCAGCTGATTGCTTTTTTACTTTTTACATTTTACAC
>NW_013952874.1:362267-363102 GCF_001266775.1 Austrofundulus limnaeus
AAAATAATTATTTTTAAAAGTATTGGTGCTTTTTAAGCATATTTATTTATTTATTGGTTCTCTTATGTATTTTTGCTTTTATTTCTATTTATGTCAGTTTCGGTCCTCCATGGTCTATTAGCACAATTAATTCACCCCACAAAGTAGCCCCTCCTGAAAACTAATGTATATTACTTATTTACCCACATAGCGCTTTATCAAGCCCCATGGGGACCCCAAAGCACTTTACATCACAGTCATTCACCCATTCACACACTGATCAATGCAAGCTACATATAGAAACAGTGACAGAGGCTGCAATGCACCAGCACCACTGGATCCTCTGACCAAGGACACGACTGAGATGGCTGGAATGGGGGATTAAACCGGCGACCCTCTAGTTACAGTTACAGCCACTACATAGGAACCAAAACCCAGAGCTGCAGGTTAAAGACCCCTGGTCATGGGTCTCAGCTGGGAGCTTGAGACTATCTTTACATCCTGCACTGTCCTGTCTGATACTTAATCCAGGTAAAGTGGGATGTCTATGTTAAGCATCATTTGCTGCTGCATGATGGTGCTCAGGCTCTACTTGCCCACAGGATATTCTCCATATTAGAATTCAAAGTAGATGTTCTTTTATCCCTGAAATCAAGTCCAGCCTGGTACTCCCATTATGACATTTCCCCTTCTGCCTCAAACTATCACAACCACTAGTCATTTTGGTCATTGTAATTGGCTACTTCCCTTAAGATGAAGAGCATAATCCCTGCTTTAATGGAACCTACCAGCTCATCATTAGCTTTATCGTTTTCAAATTGTTTTTTGAAAGGACCTTGCAAAATCTAATAAAAAA
>NW_013952874.1:364102-364590 GCF_001266775.1 Austrofundulus limnaeus
GACATATATCTTAACATCTGAATCTTGAGACAGACTGGTCACTACATACTGTACATGCAAATCAGAATATATTTTGAAAAGCATTACCATCTTTAGACAATCCAATCCAGACGGGAAAGTCCTGTTTAAATGTGATCTGGTTCAGATCGTAGTTATGAAAACTTCCCAGGTCATCATATTTAACCCTGCAGTACCTCTGGGCCAGGGGCCAGCTCATTGGGTCAAATACAAAATGGAACGTAGGCCCAGTGCCCTCCTGACAGATGAAGAATAATGGAGTTGCACAGTTTTTGGCAGAAATCCTATCAGTACACATAAAAAGTTTTATTTTTCTGTTATTTATCCAGGCAAATCCCATTAAGATCACAGATGTCTTTTTCAAGAGAGGCGACAGTGCTAACCATGGTGCTGTCATGCTACCAATACAGTCATTTCTCTCACATACATGTGAAATTGTATGGATTGTTCGTAATTTACACGGATTTTCC
>NW_013952874.1:369678-370770 GCF_001266775.1 Austrofundulus limnaeus
TTTAGTGTATATTTAGTATACACTTTGTATACACTTAGTATATATTTTATATATTCTTCTGTCACCTGGGCAGTTATTTATTTATTGGGTCATTTATATATTTCAGCTTTTATTTTTAATTATGTCAGTTTTGGTCCTCCACAGAAACCTGTGCATTTTGGGGGTAAAATAACTTTAGGGGAAGAAAAAGTGAGAAAACCAAAGTTCATTTGTTGTATCTAAAGATGTTTTGTGCACTTTTATCTTGTGCACTTTTTGAAACACAACATTACTTTCGCTTGATTAACTTTTATTTGCACCTCAGGATTTACCACAACCAAAACGATCTCTGTAACCAGTAAACATGATAGTATTGATGCATGATTTACTGACTTGTTGCTCATCAAGTAAATTCCTGATTTCAATAAATTGCAAATACTTACTTTAGTTTATTTTACCACCTGATGTATGAGGAGGACAAAGTTTACATTATCACAGATGGTAGTTTGTTAGGGAAATGGATGCAAGAAGCCCAGATTAGAACTGATGAATAAGGTTGATGTAATATTTTTTTAAATACTTGTAGTTTCCACTCAGGCTATTTTTAGACAATTCTGCATCACATTGTAATTCATGGGGTCCTCCCTTTCGTTATTGTCACCTGTTTCGAATGTTGTCAGTCCATTAAATGCAAGTTATTAGCAGTTATCTGTCCAGTACATTGTGTCCAAACTGCTTCTCCTCTCCCTTCTAATAGGTTGACAGTAGGCACTTCTAGGCTGGCCGACTGGACCTCCTGCAGAGTGGACCTCCTGCAGAGTGGACCTCCTGCAGAGTGGACCTCCTGCAGAGTGGACCTCCTGCAGAGTGGACCTCCTGCAGAGTGGACCTCCTGCAGCGCGACTGAGCAGGAGTGACGGGGAGAGGCAGGATGCACCAGCAGCAGGTAAACACAGACTGGTATGCCTTTTTTCACCTACCTACAGTACATTACAACTAGTTGTTTACAAATGCAATGTATCTGAAGTGAATAAAGTCATTGTTTCTAGTACATTTGTAGTAGTTTTTTAGAATTAAACTGAAAGTTTTGGAGGATACTGGTCCAACCTCTTA
>NW_013952875.1:0-750 GCF_001266775.1 Austrofundulus limnaeus
ATTCACTTTAATGCGCTTCAACTCACACTGACCAACAATCACACAAACTCACACTGACCAACAATCACACAAACTCACACTGACCAACAATCACACAAACTCACACTGACCAACAATCACACAAACTCACACACACAGACACACTGACCGACACACAAACACACACGAGGGTTCTGCATGGAGTGGGGGGAAGTCGTGTTCTTGTTGTAGTAACTTCTACCTGGATGAAGCAGAGATCCTGAAAAAGACACATTGATTTGCTGTGTTTGTGCAGAAACATGTCAGGACAAAGAAGTTGTGTGCCGGCTCACTGTAGCTTGTCCTCCAGCAGCTCCAGTCTCTGCCGGTCAACGTAGCGCGAGAACAGGGACAGCAGGTTGGGGGGGGAGAAGAGGGGCGGGGACAAGGACGAGGACGGGACGGCAAGCAGCTCCCTCGTCACCGAGAAGACCAGCTCCGTCCTGCAGGAAGACAGGACATTAGAGGAGGTTCTGTTACAGGAGGTTCTGTTACAGGAGGTTCTGTTACAGGAGGTTCTGTTACAGGAGGTTCTGTTACAGGAGGTTCTGTTACCAGGAGGTTCTGTTACAGGAGGTTCTGTTACAGGAGGTTCTGTTACCAGGAGGTTCTGTTACTGGAGGTTCTGTTAAAAGGAGGTTCTGTTACAGGAGGTACTGTTACAGGAGGTTCTGTTACAGGAGGTTCTGTTAAAAGGAGGTTCTGTTACAGGAGGTTCTGTTGAGGAGGTTT
>NW_013952875.1:3349-3603 GCF_001266775.1 Austrofundulus limnaeus
GTTACAGGAGGTTCTGTTACCAGGAGGTTCTGTTAAAAGGAGGTTCTGTTACAGGAGGTTCTGTTACCAGGAGGTTCTGTTACCAGGAGGTTCTGTTACAGGAGGTTCTGTTACCAGGAGGTTCTGTTACAGGAGGTTCTGTTACAGGAGGTTCTGTTAGAGGAGGTTCTGTTACAGGAGGTTCTGTTACAGGAGGTTCTGTTACCAGGAGGTTCTGTTAAAAGGAGGTTCTGTTACAGGAGGTTCTGTTGAGG
>NW_013952875.1:4126-4805 GCF_001266775.1 Austrofundulus limnaeus
CAGGAGGTTCTGTTGAGGAGGTTCTGTTACCAGGAGGTACTGTTACAGGAGGTTCTGTTAAAAGGAGGTTCTGTTGAGGAGGTTCTGTTACCAGGAGGTTCTGTTACCAGGAGGTACTGTTCCAGGAGGTTCTGTTCCAGGAGGTTCTGTTGAGGAGGTTCTGTTACCAGGAGGTACTGTTACCAGGAGGTACTGTTACAGGAGGTACTGTTACAGGAGGTACTGTTACAGGAGGTTCTGTTACAGGAGGTTCTGTTAGAAGAAGTTCTGTTACAGGAGGTTCTGTTACAGGAGGTTCTGTTACCAGGAGGTTCTGTTACAGGAGGTACTGTTACAGGAGGTTCTGTTACAGGAGGTTCTGTTGAGGAGGTTCTATTACCAGGAGGTTTTGTTACCAGGAGGTTTTGTTAAGAGGAGGTTCTGTTACCAGGAGGTTCTGTTACCAGGAGGTTCTGTTACCAGGAGGTTCTGTTGAGGAGGTTCTGTTACCAGGAGGTACTGTTACCAGGAGGTACTGTTACAGGAAGTTCTGTTACAGGAGGTTCTGTTACAGGAGGTACTGTTACCGGAGGTTCTGTTACAAGGAGGTTCTGTTACAGGAGGTACTGTTACAGGAGGTTCTGTTACCAGGAGGTTCTGTTACAGGAGGTACTGTTACAGGAGGTTCTGTTACCAGGAG
>NW_013952875.1:6732-15953 GCF_001266775.1 Austrofundulus limnaeus
CAGGAGGTTCTGTTACAGGAGGTTCTGATACAGGAGGTACTGTTACAGGAGGTTCTGTTACAGGAGGTTCTGTTACAGCAGGTTCTGTTACAGGAGGTTCTGTTACAGGAGGTTCTGTTACAGGAGGTTCTGTTACAGGAGGTTCTGTTAGAGGCACAGACAGGAAGGGGAGGCTCACCATCGGTTGTCGTCCATCAGCTGACAGTTTGGGTCGGAGCTCTGCATCCTCTCTCCCTCGCCCAGGATCAGGTAGAGCAGCGTTACGGCAAACTGGAACCAGAACCAGAACCAGAACCAGCTGATTGGATCCATTT
This sequence comes from Austrofundulus limnaeus, assembly GCF_001266775.1. Classification (NCBI taxonomy): domain Eukaryota; kingdom Metazoa; phylum Chordata; class Actinopteri; order Cyprinodontiformes; family Rivulidae; genus Austrofundulus; species Austrofundulus limnaeus. The sequence goes on from NW_013952875.1 coordinate 7,047, forward strand.
CAATACAGAACATAACTGGTGTTTGTTTGTTTACCTTGTTCTGCAGAACGGCGGTCAGCTGGCCCTCACCACCCTGCARCTCCTGCAGCAGGTCTGTGAGGGCGGAGCTTGACAGCGACTGAACSACAGCAGAAACCGGTTCCACCAACCAGCACAACACCTGGACAGGTGAGCAGACATGCAGCACAGGTGAGCACCAAGCCTGGAATACAACAAACAAACAAAAATGGCTACCTGCTCCTGCTTGTCTTTCTTGGCCAATGCTGGGAGGTTGCGAGCGATCGCCATGACGACAGCGGCGGCTTGTGTTGAAGGCAGGAAGGGGAGGAGCCTGGAGATGAGCCGCTTGCCCTTCCTCACCGACATGATCATCACACACAGCTCATCGCTGACTCTGAGGGAACACAAGAAGGTCACACACCAGAACCAGACCCAGAACCAGAACCAGAACCAGGCCCCGCCCACCTGTCGTCCCACTCCTCCCTCAGTGAGCTGCACAGCTGCTCCGTGTTGGTTCTGTGCTGCTCCAACAGAACCTCCCGTTCCTCCTCTGGGGTCTGAAGGAAGCGCTTCTCGAAGTCCTGGACCTCCAGGAGCAGGCTGTACATCTGCAGGAGAACCGGGTCACAGAACCTTTAGAACCCACTCATGTTTATTAATGGATGTTCTGGGTCGGTTCTGCTCACCTTCTCCACTGTGTACAGAACCTGCCTCCTCTTGTTCCAGACCTGCTTCTCTCGTTTCTCCTGCAGAGAGAAAAACAGAACCAGAATCTTGAGTTCTGCAGAACCCTTGAAGGAGCAGAGAAGCAGAACCGGACCTCGTCATCGGATCGGGTCGTCACCACGGCATCGATCATCTTCCTCGGGTTGTTGACACTCGACACCGTCAGCTTCCCCAGAGAGCCGGCGAACTGAACTGTACACACAAAGAGCTGTCAGAACATCTGTCCGGACCTTCTCTGGACCYGGTTAGGGTTCTGCTGGTCCTACCGGGCCTGTAGGTGTGCTCCACCTTGGCCACCTGTGGTGTGATGAGCTTGGTGGTGTGTTCCTTCTTCCTGCTGCTGTCCTGCTCCTTCTCCTGACGCTTCTCCATCTTTTCATAGTAGTTCTGCCAAAGAGAACCCAACCCACTCGGGTCAGGGTTCTGATTCTGTTCACCAAACAGAACCAGAACCCTGACCCCAGAATGAGGCTTCAGTCTGACCTGGTAGTAGTAGTCGTCCAGGTACGGGTCAGTRCTCTGCAGCTGCATCATCTGGATCTTGGTGACCCACTCCTTCTCCTTCTGAGACATCAGGTTACTGTAGGGGTCCCTGCTGCGCCGGTCCAGAYCCGTCCTGCTGCGGTCCCTGCAGGGACAGAGACAGACCTCAGGGGGTCTCCTCAGAACCTTTCAACACAGACCTTAAAGGACCAGAACTGCAGTCCTGACCCGCCTCGGCTCTGCAGGCGCTGGCTGAGCATGCGGCGGTGCTGTGGGTGCAGGTGTGTGGTGTTGTGACGGATGGGGGGTCCGTGGGCCAGAGGTGGGCCCATCCTGTGTCCGTGGGCCAGAGGTGGACCTCCGAAGAACGGCCTGAAACCCCCACCAGGTAACATAGGAGGGGCGGGGCCACCGCGGGGAAACCCGCCCACCTGCAGACAAACAACATCACTTCWGTCATCTCTGCAAACAGGCTCAAGTCCAAGTCCAGGTGGGCCCATCAGAACCGGTCCACATGCTCAGAACTCTGATTCTGTTCACTGCAAAGAAGGAAGTCCAGATCTGACAAGAACCTGAGCCGAGTCATGGACACAAGGACTCAGAACCTTCAGGTCCTGAGGACTCTGAACCTTCAGGTCCTGAGGACTCAGAACCTCCAGGTCCTGAGGACTCAGAACCTCCAGGTCCTGAGGACTCTGAACCTTCAGGTCCTGAGGACTCTGAACCTCCAGGTCCTGAGGACTCAGAACCTTCAGGTCCTGAGGACTCTGAACCTTCAGGTCCTGAGGACTCAGAACCCTCAGCAGCACTGGATCAGAACCGGATCAGAAGCTGTTGCTGTGAACCCTTGGTACTGGTACTGACCTGGGAGTTGAGCAGCTGGGCTCTCTGGATCTGAGACAGAACTGGGCCCACTCTGGGAGGAAACGGGCCACGACACAGCGGGGAGTTCTGGACCAGGTGGGGACAAAAAGCCGTTATGACATCATGTCTCACAGGTGTTCAGGTAAACAGGAAGAGGAGGAACTCACAGTCAGGTTCAGGAGGCCATTAGGAGACAGACGCTCCGGGAACGGAGCGGGGTACCGGTGCTGGACCGGGGCTCTGATGTGGACCGCTGTGGGGTGGTGGATCTACACACACACACACACAGAGACACACAAACACACACACAGAGACACACACACAGCATGACTTCAGTGTTGAAAGTTCCGTCGACACTGGGAGGAGGGCAGAAGACTCACCTGATGGTTCAGGGCGTGGCTCATTGGCTGTTTGGGCGGAGTCCCAATAGGCACCGCCCTCACTGGAGGAGAGCCAATGACAGGGGAGGAGGAGCGAGGAGGTGGAACTCTCTCTGACAGAGCCCAGCCTTCATCGGGCCTCCCCTCAGGAGGTCTTTTAGGAACCCCCACCTCCTTGATGATGGACACGAGGGGACTGTCCTGGACCCAGAAACAAGGAGTCAGTCTCAGCTCACAGCTGGGGGGTCAGACAAGGTTCTGATCCGTGTCCCTCACCTCCATGTGTGTGGAGAGTCCAGGAGAGACGCTGACCGGGCCAAAGCCCATGTTGTTGTCCCAGATCCTGTGAGAGTTCACCTGAGCCACTGGAGCCGGGCCTCTGTGCAGCAGGTGCTGCTGGTAGCTGAGCATGGAGGGAGGGGGGCCTGAAGACAAGCAGCCAGATCCAGATCAACTCAGAACCTGTCACCTGAGCCCAAAGGTTCTGAAAAGACCCAGACAGGAGTCAGCTCACCTGAGGAGGAGGGTCCAGACAGCTGCTTCTGCTGAGGGATAGACGAGGACTGCGGCTGGACTGGGGGAGGGTCCAGTCCACGCAGAGGAGATGGACCGGGCCTCTCAGCGGCTCCGACCCCAGCGATGGCCGGGTCCGCCTCCAGGATGAGTCGGGCCAAAGACTCGGCCAAACCTCGTTCTCCTGCTCGCTCATCTGCTGCAGAGATGAAGGTTAATAACAAACATCCGGACCCCTGAGACCCAGAACCATCTGGACCCCTGAGACCCAGAACCATCTGGACCCCTGAGACCCAGAATCTGGACCCCTGAGACCCAGAATCTGGACCCCTGAGACCCGGGCCAAGATGTAACTGACCTGGAGGCGGTGGTCCAGAGGCAGAGGAGGAGAAGCTGAAGGGCAGTAGGGAGGACTGGAGGGGAGGTTGGTCCGAGGAGGTCGGGTGCTCCTCTCCTCCTGATCCAAGCCCCGCCCCCAACCCATCGCGCTCATCCAGCTCAGCGAGGCGTTTGTGCTCCTCCTGCCAGTCGTCGTCTGCAACAAGAAACAGGAAGGAAGGAGCTTCAACAACTTTACAACCAGCTGGAGGCGGAGCTTCATCAACCAGAACTTCTACAAGCTGAACCCGAACAGAACTTTCACTCACCGATGGCCCCGGCTCCAAACGTGTCATCATTAAACTGATCGATGTCATCTTCCTCCTCTACCASAGCCTCCTCTTCCTCCTCCAGCGTACAGTCATCGTCCAGGGACTGGAAGACAAAGAACAGGTTCTGTCTGTTCTGGTTCCACCTCTGTGTCACCTTGGACCTGTCGGATCCTTTCAGTCCAGAAACTTTGGACCCAGTCTACACAGAACCCATGGGACCACTCAGGCAGGAGCAACAGAACATCCTGGTTGAGTCTCTGATCCAGGCTTTGAGGATCAGGAACCCAGWGATGAAGAGATCCAGGACTTCAGTTTAAGGGTGTCCAACCGGACCGGATCAGACAAGATCAGAACTGCATGTGGTTCAAACCAGAACCTGTCCTCTTTTCTACCTCAGCCACTGAAGTGTGGGCACAATGTGGATTTACCTGATCAGAACCCTGGTCCAAACCCAGAACAGTGTAGAACCATGGTCCGAGCTCAAAACCATGTCAGAACCAGGCTTTGGGTCTTGTTGACAACAGACTGGATCATCYCGTCACTTTGGTCTGTTTGGTTTGACAAAAGTTTGAAATCCTGTTCTGGTCCAGGTTTAGACTCAGATAGAACCTAGATAAGTGGCAGACCGGGTCAACATTAAGCATGTTAATAAGGTTCTGTGGGTCCATGTGGTTCTGTCTGTTATTAAGGTTCTGTGGGTCCAGGTGGTTCTGTCTGTTAATAAGGTTCTGTGGGTCCAGGTGGTTCTGTCTGGTGGACCTGTACAGAACTGATGTTCTGTTCAGAGAAAACTGAAAATTCTTTCATTTGAGGAACTTTTCTTTTCTTCAGTTAAATCATTTTGTTTTTAAACAGTTTTTTTTTTGTTTTCATATTTTAATTAAAGCACTTCTCAGATCATCTGTTGGACATCTGATGATGGAAAAGTCCAACCCTAACATCACTTCATATTACAGACCCAGAACCTGAAGGAAGCTGAGGATAAATGTTGTTGTTTTTAATAAAAACTAAATGAAAGAATTTATGAAAACACTTCGACCTCCTGCAGGCAAGCTARGTTAGCCGTTAGCTTCAATGCTAACTCTGACGTTCCATCTCATTAGCATCGATTACAAACCGATTATTTAACGTTTCTCCACAGGATGGAGTCAGAAGAACCAGCACGTTCTGATCATTAACATCAGACCCAGATCGACCCGGATGAACCCGGTCTGCGGCGCCGGACAAGGCTCTCCGTCCCCACGGCTGATGTCAGCAGGAAAGCGCGCTGCTTCAGGCCGCAGCAGAGCTAAAATTCCGAACATAAAACCCAAACACAGAGAGGAACGACCGGAAAACATCTGCAGGACACCAGAWTCAGGGTCGGGAGGAACCCGGTTCAGTTGGTACCGAACAATCCTTACCTGAAATCGAAACATCTACCTGCTGGATGTCTGGAAAAGGAGAGCATCAGGAGCAGAACTGGTCTGTTACTGGTTCACCAGGGTTAATGAATCGAATCATTGAACTGAATCAGATCCCATGAGTCTGAAGACTCGACTGATTCGAATCCTGTCCACTGGAAGCTGTTGGTGGAAAAATAGCAGAATCTCTGGAAACGATAATGACTCAAATGAATCGAAACGCTGATTCGAGGAAAATCAACCATAAACCTGATTCAGCATCACCAAGTGATTTGTATTAACTCAAGTCTGTTAGGTGAACCGGATTCACCACCTCACCCGCAAATGACGCGCGAATGAAAGAAAAGTCTTAATGCTAACTTTCATTTTCTGGTAAAATAAATAAATAAATAAATAAATAAATAAATAAATAAATAAATAAATAAATAAATAAATAAATAAATAAATGAACATACTAACGAGTCTAAACATCAGAGGTGTCAGAGCTGGATAATAAAAAATCGTAAAAGAGAGTACATGTGCAAAATATAAAATGATGTCACGATGCAGAAGAATTCAGATTTAGTTTAATTTTCAAATTTTGAATAATGCAGTACATAATGTTTTTAAGAGTGCAGTAAGTGGAACTGATAAATCGGGCATGACAACATTTATGAAATGTAAGGATATCTGCTGGTGTTTGGTGGACATGTTGTACAAGATGCTGACTAATATTTCTATTTTTTTGGTCTGGTTTTTACTTTTAGATGTTCAGCATTGGACAGCACTGTTTCATCAAAAACATCTTTTACTTCTATTCTTAGTCTCAGCCTGTTGAATCATGCATGTTTTAGTTGTTTCACATCTCTTCTGTAGCTTTATAAGTTCTGCAGAAGCTTGTCAACACCCATATGTACTCAGTTTACATGGGAAATCAAAAATGAAGTATATAATTATTTGTCTTCCACAGAAAACACTTCAGCCCAGTTCTCAAGTCAATGCATAATACAGTCACATATTTTCCTTACAGTCTTTTAATTTTTAAAATATAATTCTATTTTAACTCTGCCATTCTGTTCTTTATACCTGACAGCAGGCAAGAAAAAAAGACAGACTGATATCTGCAAAACACGGTTTGTATGATACAATAAATCCTGGAAACAGTAATACTGGATAATTTTGAGACTTTAAGATGAACTTTCAGTAGGGTGGACAATGTAAACGTCCTCTGGTGGTATAGTAAAGTACTGCCATAACTCCGATGTCTGCTGTTTTACATAAAGGAGGAAAAAATAAGCAATTTAGTTCACAATTTGTTGTAATAATCACATTTGAAAACTGATAGGAACAGTGTAATTTATTCAAGTTGAGCAGAACTGCATTTTAATATAAATGTAGATGCTTACTTGATTAAGACTTAAGTATTGTGTATAATGTTCGCTTTACTGTTAAGATTGTTTTTTTAAGAGTACCCAGCACAACTTAACTGACGAGGGAAAAAASAGGACAAGGACCAAATAATAAAAAAGTAAGTGAATTTATTGTACAGTGAATTCGTTCCAGGTTTTTGATGAAAAGGAAAAAAGAGACTTTTTAGAATAATGTTCTCAGGTAAGTGTTTGAAGTTATTGAATGTGGCTTCTTTTGTTCTCTTACAGGATCCAGACRAGGAGGCTGACATGGACAAGGTTTGTGGAGGTTCTTTGGTAGGAGTCCAGCACAGATAATTTCCAATGGTGTCTTTTGCAGATTTCTGTGGGAGAGAGAGGCGGGGGAGGACAAAAAAAAGAATCACTTCAGTCCTGAAGTGAAGGAGCCAACAGTTCTGGACTGCCAGGTTCTACGCCCACTTTGGGATGTATTAAAACCAACGTTGCGTGAAAGTSTGCGTATATTTACACACAATTTTCACCTGCCGTGAGAACGTGTGGCAGCCATGCAAAGTTTTTCAGTCGACAGTTTTAACTCACAAAGTCTTGAGTCTGACCTGAATCCACAGAAATATGACTCTGTTGTGTTTTCTGGATGTAAGGAGTGTCTGAACACGCTGTTAGATTTTTATTTTAGTTTGAGTTTTTATTGTTTAAACTGTACCATGATGAAACTGAACCCCGGGACTGAAAGTCATTTAACCTCAGACAAGAAGATAGATCAGTCTAAAAATGATCAAAGAACCTCAGTCCAGTCTGTAAACTGTTTATATTGTTGTCATGTAGTTGTAAACACACACAGAGCGCAGGCCTGCGAGGCGCACACACAGCTGAGGAGAATAAAATGTGTAAAATGTCTAAGAAACATTTTTAATGCTCACTGAGAAAAAAAAAACTTGGTCAACTCAGCAGATTTAATTCAGAACAGCTCAGCTGTGATGATTCCTCTGCTCCACAAGATGCAGACAATAGATTTGTTTTTGTGTAAAGTTGTGCATAATTTATGGATCAATGTCAGCTGTTCTGCAGGATGATATCACCACAAGAAGAATTGAGGACAGTGTTGTTGTTTTTTTTGTTTGGTTTTTTTGTATCACACCTAACATATTACAATCATGTATTTTACTGTAGTTCTGAGCGGAGTCATGCAGCTAAATGAGACTTCTTGATTCTAAAATATAAATCACACCATGGAAGAAACACTGTTTAGACATAATAGACATATGTCTACATAGACATGGTAGACTTCTGTAAAGAGTGTCAAGGTCATGTTAAAATGACATGTGACAGAGAGCCAACGGTCAACAGCCCAATGGTGCTCCAGTGTTCCATCGAAGACACTGAAATCTCCCTGCACACTGGGCAATCCAAGAGGTTTATGTCTGGAAGCCTTCGTGCACAGATTTCAAAAAAACTGTGTGAGGGAAGGATGGAGCCAGCTGTATGGAGATCGGCAAAGGCATCAGATTTGATGGATATTGGAGATCCTGAGCCAAGTCACCTTCCAAATTTGGCCACCCTACGAAAATCCAAGCAGGAGAAAAGAGATTTGGAATTAGGTAACAAAGATCCCATTTTGTCTTTAAAGTTATTAAAATATAGTACACCTCGCAGTGGTAGTATAAGAGACATTGGTCTGGAAAAGTTCTTCTGCCACTATTGGAGTCCAACTCAGTTACATGTATATAAGGCATTGTCCAAAAATGTCCCTCAGTAGTTTGTTTTGATGTAACTGGCTAGTTGTGAGAAGACTGGGGAGACCAAATGGAACATCTGGCCGCATCTTATATCAAGATGTTCTGACAGGGAACTATTGCACAGTCCCAGTAGTGCAAATGCTGTCAGAGAGACAAAACATTAATTAAATTGCAACATGGCTGATGAAAAGGGAGGTCATGAACTACATTGTTGCCTGTAAATCACTTCCCAGTGTTTCCAGATGCATGCATGTTGTGAAGCAAGTGTTGGACTTCAGGAAACAGCTCCAACTGACTGAATCAACTTTATTGAGCCCCCTTGAGCTGCTGAACCTGGCCTGGGAGGGGATATCATTACATTGGCTAGTAAATTACCCATCAGAAAGTTTGAGCTAAAAGCAGGTGAAAAGGGAGGTGTTGAACTTCATTTTGCCTGTAAATCACTCTCCAATGTTTCCAGATGCATGCATTTTGTAGAGCTGGTGTTGGTCTTCAGAAAACAGCTCCACCTGACTGCATCAAATTTATTGAGCCCCCTTAAGCTGAGCCCCTAACCCTAACCCTAACCTAGCCCCTTGAGCTGCTGAACATGCCCTGGGATGGATTATCATCATATAGGCTGGTTAATCAGCTACAACAGGTGTAAAGGAAGGTGTTGAACTTCATTTTGCCTGTCAATCACTCTCCTGAGTTTCCAGATATACAGTGGTTTGCAAAAGTATTCATACCCCTTGAACTTTTCCATATTTTGTCACATTACAACCACAAACATAAATATATTT